>NW_027330688.1:0-5636 GCF_022965805.1 Primulina eburnea
TACTACTTGTCATCCTCAAACGGATGGACAAACTGAAGTTGTCAATAGAACTTTGGGAACACTTTTGCGTGCTATTCTTAAAAAGAACTTGGATTGACATTTCTATGCACTTTATTTTGGGGTTGCCTAGGACTAAGAAGGGGAGGGATTCTATTTTTGGATTACTTTATGGGCTAAACTTTGCTCAATATTGTTGTAATCTACTACTTGTCATCCTCAAACAGATGGACAAACTGAAGTTGTCAATAGAACTTTGGGAACACTTTTGCGTGCTATTCTTAAAAGAACTTGGATTGACATTTCTATGCACTTTATTTTGGGGTTGCCTAGGACTAAGAAGGGGAGGGATTCTATTTTTGGATTACTTTATGGGCTAAACTTTGCTCAATATTGTTGTAATCTACTACTTGTCATCCTCAAACAGATGACAAACTGAAGTTGTCAATAGAACTTTGGGAACACTTTTGCGTGCTATTCTTAAAAAACTTGGATTGACATTTCTATGCACTTTATTTTGGGGTTGCCTAGGACTAAGAAGGGGAGGGATTCTATTTTTGGATTACTTTATGGGCTAAACTTTGCTCAATATTGTTGTAATCTACTACTTGTCATCCTCAAACAGATGGACAAACTGAAGTTGTCAATAGAACTTTGGGAACACTTTTGCGTGCTATTCTTAAAAGAACTTGGATTGACATTTCTATGCACTTTATTTTGGGGTTGCCTAGGACTAAGAAGGGGAGGGATTCTATTTTTGGATTACTTTATGGGCTAAACTTTGCTCAATATTGTTGTAATCTACTACTTGTCATCCTCAAACAGATGGACAAACTGAAGTTGTCAATAGAACTTTGGAACACTTTTGCGTGCTATTCTTAAAAGAACTTGGATTGACATTTCTATGCACTTTATTTTGGGGTTGCCTAGGACTAAGAAGGGGAGGGATTCTATTTTTGGATTACTTTATGGGCTAAACTTTGCTCAATATTGTTGTAATCTACTACTTGTCATCCTCAAACAGATGGACAAACTGAAGTTGTCAATAGAACTTTGGGAACACTTTTGCGTGCTATTCTTAAAAGAACTTGGATTGACATTTCTATGCACTTTATTTTGGGGTTGCCTAGGACTAAGAAGGGGAGGGATTCTATTTTTGGATTACTTTATGGGCTAAACTTTGCTCAATATTGTTGTAATCTACTACTTGTCATCCTCAAACGGATGGACAAACTGAAGTTGTCAATAGAACTTTGGGAACACTTTTGCGTGCTATTCTTAAAAGAACTTGGATTGACATTTCTATGCACTTTATTTTGGGGTTGCCTAGGACTAAGAAGGGGAGGGATTCTATTTTTGGATTACTTTATGGGCTAAACTTTGCTCAATATTGTGTAATCTACTACTTGTCATCCTCAAACAGATGGACAAACAAGTTGTCAATAGAACTTTGGGAACACTTTTGCGTGCTATTCTTAAAAGAACTTGGATTGACATTTCTATGCACTTTATTTTGGGGTTGCCTAGGACTAAGAAGGGGAGGGATTCTATTTTTGGATTACTTTATGGGCTAAACTTTGCTCAATATTGTTGTAATCTACTACTTGTCATCCTCAAACAGATGGACAAACTGAAGTTGTCAATAGAACTTTGGGAACACTTTTGCGTGCTATTCTTAAAAACTTGGATTGACATTTCTATGCACTTTATTTTGGGGTTGCCTAGGACTAAGAAGGGGAGGGATTCTATTTTTGGATTACTTTATGGGCTAAACTTTGCTCAATATTGTTGTAATCTACTACTTGTCATCCTCAAACGGATGGACAAACTGAAGTTGTCAATAGAACTTTGGGAACACTTTTGCGTGCTATTCTTAAAAGAACTTGGATTGACATTTCTATGACTTTATTTTGGGGTTGCCTAGGACTAAGAAGGGGAGGGATTCTATTTTTGGATTACTTTATGGGCTAAACTTTGCTCAATATTGTTGTAATCTACTACTTGTCATCCTCAAACAGATGGACAAAATGAAGTTGTCAATAGAACTTTTGGAACACTTTTGCGTGCTATTCTTAAAACAACTTGGATTGACATTTCTATGCACTTTATTTTGGGGTTGCCTAGGACTAAGAAGGGGAGGGATTCTATTTTTGGATTACTTTATGGGCTAAACTTTGCTCAATTGTTGTAATCTACTACTTGTCATCCTCAAACGATGGACAAACTGAAGTTGTCAATAGAACTTTGGGAACACTTTTGCGTGCTATTCTTAAAAGAACTTGGATTGACATTTCTATGCACTTTATTTTGGGGTTGCCTAGGACTAAGAAGGGGAGGGATTCTATTTTTGGATTACTTTATGGGCTAAACTTTGCTCAATATTGTTGTAATCTACTACTTGTCATCCTCAAACGGATGGACAAACGAAGTTGTCAATAGAACTTTGGGAACACTTTTGCGTGCTATTCTTAAAAAGAACTTGGATTGACATTTCTATGCACTTTATTTTGGGGTTGCCTAGGACTAAGAAGGGGAGGGATTCTATTTTTGGATTACTTTATGGGCTAAACTTTGCTCAATATTGTTGTAATCTACTACTTGTCATCCTCAAACAGATGGACAAACTGAAGTTGTCAATAGAACTTTGGAACACTTTTGCGTGCTATTCTTAAAAGAACTTGGATTGACATTTCTATGCACTTTATTTTGGGGTTGCCTAGGACTAAGAAGGGGAGGGATTCATTTTTGGATTACTTTATGGGCTAAACTTTGCTCAATATTGTTGTAATCTACTACTTGTCATCCTCAAACAGATGGACAAACTGAAGTTGTCAATAGAACTTTGGGAACACTTTTGCGTGCTATTCTTAAAAGAACTTGGATTGACATTTCTATGCACTTTATTTTGGGGTTGCCTAGGACTAAGAAGGGGAGGGATTCTATTTTTGGATTACTTTATGGGCTAAACTTTGCTCAATATTGTTGTAATCTACTACTTGTCATCCTCAAACGATGGACAAACTGAAGTTGTCAATAGAACTTTGGGAACACTTTTGCGTGCTATTCTTAAAAGAACTTGGATTGACATTTCTATGCACTTTATTTTGGGGTTGCCTAGGACTAAGAAGGGGAGGGATTCTATTTTTGGATTACTTTATGGGCTAAACTTTGCTCAATATTGTTGTAATCTACTACTTGTCATCCTCAAACAGATGGACAAACTGAAGTTGTCAATAGAACTTTGGGAACACTTTTGCGTGCTATTCTTAAAAGAACTTGGATTGACATTTCTATGCACTTTTTTTGGGGTTGCCTAGGACTAAGAAGGGGAGGGATTCTATTTTTGGATTACTTTATGGGCTAAACTTTGCTCAATATTGTTGTAATCTACTACTTGTCATCCTCAAACAGATGGACAAACTGAAGTTGTCAATAGAACTTTGGGAACACTTTTGCGTGCTATTCTTAAAAGAACTTGGATTGACATTTCTATGCACTTTATTTTGGGGTTGCCTAGGACTAAGAAGGGGAGGGATTCTATTTTTGGATTACTTTATGGGCTAAACTTTGCTCAATATTGTTGTAATCTACTACTTGTCATCCTCAAACGGATGGACAAACCGAAGTTGTCAATAGAACTTTGGGAACACTTTTGCGTGCTATTCTTAAAAAACTTGGATTGACATTTCTATGCACTTTATTTTGGGGTTGCCTAGGACTAAGAAGGGGAGGGATTCTATTTTTGGATTACTTTATGGGCTAAACTTTGCTCAATATTGTTGTAATCTACTACTTGTCATCCTCAAACAGATGGACAAACTAAGTTGTCAATAGAACTTTGGGAACACTTTTGCGTGCTATTCTTAAAAGAACTTGGATTGACATTTCTATGCACTTTATTTTGGGGTTGCCTAGGACTAAGAAGGGGAGGGATTCTATTTTTGGATTACTTTATGGGCTAAACTTTGCTCAATATTGTTGTAATCTACTACTTGTCATCCTCAAACAGATGGACAAACTGAAGTTGTCAATAGAACTTTGGGAACACTTTTGCGTGCTATTCTTAAAAAACTTGGATTGACATTTCTATGCACTTTATTTTGGGGTTGCCTAGGACTAAGAAGGGGAGGGATTCTATTTTTGGATTACTTTATGGGCTAAACTTTGCTCAATATTGTTGTAATCTACTACTTGTCATCCTCAAACAGATGGACAAACTGAAGTTGTCAATAGAACTTTGGGAACACTTTTGCGTGCTATTCTTAAAAACTTGGATTGACATTTCTATGCACTTTATTTTGGGGTTGCCTAGGACTAAGAAGGGGAGGGATTCTATTTTTGGATTACTTTATGGGCTAAACTTTGCTCAATATTGTTGTAATCTACTACTTGTCATCCTCAAACAGATGGACAAACTGAAGTTGTCAATAGAACTTTGGGAAAACTTTTGCGTGCTATTCTTAAAAGAACTTGGATTGACATTTCTATGCACTTTATTTTGGGGTTGCCTAGGACTAAGAAGGGGAGGGATTCTATTTTTGGATTACTTTATGGGCTAAACTTTGCTCAATATTGTTGTAATCTACTACTTGTCATCCTCAAACAGATGGACAAACTGAAGTTGTCAATAGAACTTTGGGAACACTTTTGCGTGTATTCTTAAAAGAACTTGGATTGACATTTCTATGCACTTTATTTTGGGGTTGCCTAGGACTAAGAAGGGGAGGGATTCTATTTTTGATTACTTTATGGGCTAAACTTTGCTCAATATTGTTGTAATCTACTACTTGTCATCCTCAAACAGATGGACAAACTGAAGTTGTCAATAGAACTTTGGGAACACTTTTGCGTGCTATTCTTAAAAGAACTTGGATTGACATTTCTATGCACTTTATTTTGGGGTTGCCTAGGACTAAGAAGGGGAGGGATTCTATTTTTGGATTACTTTATGGGCTAAACTTTGCTCAATATTGTTGTAATCTACTACTTGTCATCCTCAAACAGATGGACAAACTGAAGTTGTCAATAGAACTTTGGGAACACTTTTGCGTGCTATTCTTAAAAAGAACTTGGATTGACATTTCTATGCACTTTATTTTGGGGTTGCCTAGGACTAAGAAGGGGAGGGATTCTATTTTTGGATTACTTTATGGGCTAAACTTTGCCAATATTGTTGTAATCTACTACTTGTCATCCTCAAACAGATGGACAAACTAAGTTGTCAAAGAACTTTGGGAACACTTTTTGCGTGCTATTCTTAAAAGAACTTGGATTGACATTTCTATGCACTTTATTTTGGGGTTGCCTAGGACTAAGAAGGGGAGGGATTCAGTTTTTGGATTACTTTATGGGCTAAACTTTGCTCAATATTGTTGTAATCTACTACTTGTCATCCTCAAACAGATGGACAAACTAAGTTGTCAATAGAACTTTGGGAACACTTTTGCGTGCTATTCTTAAAAGAACTTGGATTGACATTTCTATGCACTTTATTTTGGGGTTGCCTAGGACTAAGAAGGGGAGGGATTCTATTTTTGGATTACTTTATGGGCTAAACTTTGCTCAATATTGTTGTAATCTACTACTTGTCAACCTCAAACGGATGGACAAACTGAAGTTGTCAATAGAACTTTGGGAAA
>NW_027330689.1:0-21049 GCF_022965805.1 Primulina eburnea
AACTGAAATCAGTTGACACAAACTGATCAGTTGAGAACTGATCAGTTAAAACATTCAGCCGAAAACATTAAAGCTTCTCAACTGAAGATACATCGGGAAAGATCATTCAAAAGACAGAAAGACATATCAGACAGCAACTGAATATGGAAATCCGCACTGCATAGAACAACGTATTTCGGCTA
Organism: Primulina eburnea; assembly: GCF_022965805.1. Taxonomy (NCBI): domain Eukaryota; kingdom Viridiplantae; phylum Streptophyta; class Magnoliopsida; order Lamiales; family Gesneriaceae; genus Primulina; species Primulina eburnea. The sequence goes on from NW_027330689.1 coordinate 183, forward strand.
TCGAGATTAATACGCCGTCTTACAATCAATGATGAAGCGGCAATCAAGAACATTGTCTAAGAAATGATGAGGTGACAATCAACGGATACGTAAATTCAAAATTACCGTTGAAAGATAAGTCTATAAATATGACTAAAGAGCAGTTGACAGAAGACGATCGATTAATCTCAAACTTGCTATTACTCTGTCAAAATCTCAGCTCACACTTATTAGATCTATTCGTAGCAATCAAGGCTACACATTGAGCAAACTAGCACTCTGTAATATTGATAATTCGATAAGTGCTAAGTTCAGTTACTCACAGAGATCATTGTATTATACTAAGAGTTTCAGTTCAGGCAATAGATAAGTCCTAACTGAAGTGGGTCTGTACAAGTGTTGTACTCGATCAAAGTCTTTTAGTGAATATCCTATCCTTGAGATAGAAGGGGTGACGTAGGAGTTATTCAATTCTCCGAACATCCAGAAACATATTGTGTTGTCTTTACTTCAGCTTTTCATTTCCAGTTAGATATTCTATCTTTCAATCAGTTTATTTTCCGCAACTGCTTATTCAGTTTAACTGATTGACATTGACCGACGGGATACTTAGTTCAGTTTGTAACAAAGCTGAACTACCTTTTTCGAAGAACATTTAAATTCCTAGAAGTGTTTATTCAACCCCCCCTTCTAAACACTCCTTAGTCAATAACCGATCCTAACACCCAGTTTTCGAAATCGTTTTCAACATAAACAATAATACAATAATATCCAGAAAACTTGTATTTTCATAACAGAATCAGAATTCAGAATTTACAGGTTTCAGAACAGAAATCAGAATTAGTAAGCACTGAGCACGTTAGTGAATTTCATGGCTAAACTGATATCAGTCCCCTATATGTTCTCTCCTCTAAGGGGTGAGGCAAGAATCAGAATCAGAATTCAGAAATGTTCAGAATATATATGCCTACCATTAGTTCACTAGGAAGTTTCAGTGTTTCAAAAACATATATCAGAATCAACATACAGAAACTGAACTTTAAAACAGAATTATCAAACGGATTTCAAGTTATTTATATAAGCCCACTTCCCGTAATTTGCTAGAGTTTCGGTTGAAGTCTACTGGAAATCTGGTTTGCTCTCGCTACTGGATTTTATAGCTCGAACAAGGCACTCCCTTAGCTCGAAAATTTCAGCAATAAACTCAAGATTTGTGTAACACCAATTCAGGGACTTGAGGCTGTTATTTATAGGCCGAAATCTGATTGTTAGGCTCCCTATTAATGGTCATAATCTGCATTTAACAGCCTTGATTCCGTTTTAAATGCTTCAGTTACAAGTCATGAGTTGGATTAGTAACTGTCTGCTGGAATCTCGTTCTTCTGTTGTTGGATTATATCTGCTGAAAAATATCAACTTCTGAATATCATCTGATGCTGGAATTGTTAGCTTCTGCTGGAATTTTTCCTTGCTACTGAATATTGCTAGCTGCTGGAATATTAACTTCTGCTGGAGTTTTGCATAGCTGCTGAAATGCTGGAAATTCGGGTTCTCACATCCCTCCCTCCTTATGAGAAGTTTCGTCCTCGAAACTTGGCTATAGATCTCAAGAGATAATGGTATTGTGCTCGCATCTTTTCTTCCAACTCCCAAGTAGCTTCTCTCGGTGTGGTTGGACCATTGTACTTTGACATATGAATAGTTCGTCACCTCAGTACTTGGTCTTTGATCCACAATTCGAATCGGAATTTCTTCATACTTCAGCTCTTCATTTAGATTACTCTCGACCAGAAGTGGTCCAGCTTCCAGAATGTGACTTGGGTCAGAAATATATCTCCTCAGCTGCGAGACGTGGAATACATTGTGAATTCTTGACATGTCGGGTGGAAGTGCTAATCTATAAGCAAGTGTTCCCACTTTCTCAAAATTTCAAATGGTCCGACGTATCTAGGATTCAATTTCCCAGCCTTATTGAATCGGATTACACCCTTCATGGGTGACACTTTCACATATGCCTTTCTCCAATTCGAATTCCACGGTCTTCTTTTCAGTCAGCCCAGCTTTTCTGTCGATCTTGTGCAGCTTTTAGTCGCTCTTTGATCATAGCAACTTTATCCACTGTTTCTTGGATCAGTTCGGTCCAACGATGGCTTTTTCCCTACTTCATTCCAATACAGTGGTGATCGACACTTTCGTCCATACAGAGCTTCGTATGGTGCCATTCCAACTGCTGTGGTAACTATTATTGTATGCGAACTCGATTAAGGGCAGATGTTCGCTCCAATTACCACTGAAGTCCAGAGCACATGCTCTCAGCATATCTTCTAGAGTTTGAATTGTCCTCTCTGTTTGGCCATCGGTCTGAGGATGATAGGCCGTACTAAGAGTAACCTTAGTCCCATAGCTTGTTGAAAGCTCTTCCAAAATCGAGATGTAAACTAGGATCTCTGTCTGACAGTATGCTAGCTGGAACTCCATGCAATCGTACGATCTCATTCATGTACAATGTGGCTAGCTTGTCCAAATTATAGTTCATGCGGACAGGTAAGAAATGCGCAGATTTTGTGAGTCTATCTACGATTACCCATATTCCGTCATGACTTTGTCTCGACTTGGTAACCAACTACAAAATCCATGGAAATATGTTCCCATTTCCATTCCGGGATTTCTAATGGTTGAAGAAGTCCACCAGGTCTTTGGTGCTCTGCCTTACTTGCTGGCACACGTGACACTTGGAAACAAAATTGCCACGTCTTTCTTCATTCCACTCCACCAAAATTTTTCTTCAAATCTCTGTACATCTTGGTACTGCCAGGATGACTGAAAATTTCGACTTATGTGCTCAGACATTACTTCTTGTCGAAGATTCGATGTCTGGTACGCACAATCGTCCTTTCATCCACAAGATTCCTTTGTTATCTCGAAATCTGGTGATTTCCCTTCTTTCTTGCTCTTTTAGTTTCACCAAAGCGGATCTCTATCTTGACTCATCTTGATTGTCTCTCGAAGACATGGTTGTGCTGAAAGTGATGTCAGGATTACTTTCATATCTTCGACTTAAAGCATCTGCTACTTGTTGTTTGCCTGGATGGTAGCTTATTGTCAAGTCGTAATCCTTCATGAGTTCGATCCATCGTCTTTGTCTCATATGTTCTTTTAGTGAACAAATATTTGAGACTTTGGTGATCGTGAAAATCTCACACTTGGCTCCATAAGATAATGTCTCCAAATCTTTAGTGCGAACACCACTGCAGCTAGTTCAGGTCATGCGTTGGGTAATTCTGTTCATACGGCTTCAACTGTCTTGATGCGTATGCAATCACCCTTCCCTCTTGCATGAGTACACATCCTAAACCTTCTTTGGATGCATCACTGACGGTGTAGTCCTTTTCCATAGGTTACTACACTGGTGTGGAGTAAGCTTCTTCTTCAAAGTCTCGAAGCTTTGCTCACATTTTTCACTCCATTGAAATTAGAGTTCTTCTGTGTGAGCTTGGTGAGAGGTATGGCTATTGAGAAAATCCTTCAACAAATTTTCGGTAATAGCCTGCTAGTCCCAAGAAGCTTCGTAATCTGTCACATTCTTTGGTCTAGGCCAATCCGAGATTGCCTCCACTTTCTTAGGGTCCACAGATACTCCTGCTGCTGATATTATGTGTCCCAAGAATGCGACGCTCTCTAGCCAGAATTCGCATTTCTTGAACTTGGCGTATAGTTCCTTTTCTCTCAGCTTCTGTAGGGTGAGACGAAGATGTTCTTTGTGGTCTTCTTCACTTGACGAATATACTAGAATATCGTCGATGAATACCACAACAAACTTGTCTAGAAATGGTTTAAACACTCTGTTCATGAGATCCATGAATACTGCCGGAGCGTTTGTTAATCCGAACGGCATCACTGTGAACTCATAGTGTCCATACCTTGTTCTGAAGGCTGTCTTCGGAATATCGTCTGTCTTGACCTTCAGTTGGTGGTAGCCTGACCTTAAGTCGAGCTTGGAAAACTGAAGCTCCTTTGAGTTGGTCAAACAAGTCATCTATCCTTGGAAGCGGATACTTGTTTTTTGATTGTGATCTTGTTCAGCTCTCTGTAATCGATACACATCCTCATGCTTCCGTCCTTTTCTTTACAAATAGGACAGGAGCTCCCCACGGAGATGCGCTTGGTCGGATTTGCTTCTTTCCAACAACTCTTGAAGTTGCTCTTTGAGTTCTTTCAACTCTGCTGGAGCCATTCGATGGTGCTTTTGAGATTGGTGTAGCATTGGGCACTAGTTAATCTCAAATTCCACTTCGCGATCGGGAAGTTCGCCAGGGAGTTCTTCAGGAAAGACATCCGGGAATTCTTGCTACCGGAATCTCTTCTAGTGTAGGTCAGTTTCTTGTTTTACCTCGCTTAACATGCTAGGTAAACTTCTTCTCCACTTTTCATGGCTTTCCAAGTTTGAGAAGCAGAAAGAAGAGTCTTTCGTTCTTTGGTCTTGCCATGAAATAAAATTTTCTTGGTGTGGAGCTTGGATGGTTACCGTCTTTCCATGACAGTCTACTAAGGCATGATTCTTGGCTAACCAATCCATTCCAAGAATTACGTCGAATTCCACCATGTTTAGTTGAATCAGGTTTGCCTTGAAATTCTGATCTTCTATGAGAACACTAATATCCCGATATAGAGTGCGAGTTTCTAAAATTCGATTTGCAGGAGTGCTACTCTATATGGTTCTTCTAAGTTATCAGGCTTAGCTCCTAACCTCTTGGCAAATCTCTTAGACATGAATGAATGCGTAGCACCACAATCAAATAACACATAAGCAGGTATATTATTGATTAGAATGGTACTACGACATCATTGAGTTGTCAGCCTCTTCTTGAGTTAGCATAGACTCGAGCATTTGGCTTGTTCTCCTTAGGCTTGTTTGGAGTTGTTCCACCTGCTGGACCATTCCTTGGATCTGGAACAGGGCATTGAGCAATGCGATGGTCCATCTTTCCACAACATAAACAAGCTCCAGAATTCCTACGACATTCACCAGTGTGTGTGAATCCGCAAGTTTGGCACTTGTCTCCTTCTTTGCTTGATTGAGAGGAAGTGGTTCTTTTGGCTGGAGCACTGGTAAATTGGTTGCTTGAAAACCTAGGCCTCTTGAATTGTTGGCCTTGTTGGTACTGGCTTGACTGAGGACGCTTGAGTTTGTTCTCACCTTCCCGTCTCTTAATGTCATTCTCAGCCCTGATGGCGGCTCCCATCAATTCATCAAAACTGTTGGGTTCTATAACGGCAAGGGCAGATTGAATACGGTTGTCCAATCCTTTCTTGAAGCGATGCATCTTCAAGGCTTCGTCTCCCATGATGGTTGGGGAGTAAGTTCCCAACGAGTGGAACTTGGATGAATACTCCACCACTGTCATGTTTGGTTCTTGAACCAAGCTTTCAAATTCTGACAGCTTCTGCACTCGAACTGTTGTTGGAAAGTACTGCCTTAGAAATGCCTCTCGGAACCTTTTCCAGGTGATAAGTCCCGCCTCTAACATAGCTGGTGAGACTCCTTCCCACCATTTGGCAGCTTTATCCACAAGAAAAGGTGTAAACACATCTACTCGGATCCTTGGTGGAACCTCAAGTAGTCGGAGATGATTTTCCACCTCTTTCATCCAATTCTGTCCGACCTCTGGATCGGTGCTTCCATCGAAGTTAGGGACTCTTGCACTTCGGAGAGCCTCATAGTGCTGCTTAGTCCCATTCTGAGCTGGAGGTGGTGGCGGTGGTTGATTAGCATTAGGGTTCACTAACTCTTGTAGCATAGTTGCCACGATTGTGGCTATAGCCATCAGGTCCACCTGACTGAGGCCAACTGCTGGTGGTGGTTGTGTGGTTGTTGCTGTTGCGCATCCTAATCGTTGCGGTTATTGTAACGAGGATTGCGGTTGTTTCTCACTGGTCTTCCGTCCATATGCTACAATTATGAAAGTTCTAAGATTTTTGGCAGAATATGAACTAAACGAAAGAAACACAATGTTTAAGTAATTGCTCGAGAATTAAATATGAAACCAATTGATAGAAAGAAATTTTATTGATTTCCCAAGAAGTTGCAATTACAACGAAACATCGAAATTGAAAACAGAAATGAAATTGGAACAAATGCTATTACAAAAAGCTACTACTGAATGTCTAATCTATCACTTCTCCTAATCCCAAATCCATAGGATCCTCTTCAAATTCTTCTTCGGGATCCTCCTCAAGTTCATCTTCATGGTTGGCTATCACTGTTTCCAGATGCTCAATATGACCATGCAGAACTGCATTCTGGTCACTAAGAACTTCCACAGTATCCTGCAGCTCTTGAATCTGAGCATCAGTCTGTGCACTATACTGATTATGTTGGTGCACTAGTTGGTGATTTGATCCTTAAGAACTTGGATCTTCTCAATTAAGTTATCACGTAACTCAATGAATTCGGCAACAGTCTCTTGAGAGGTCTCAAACTCTTCTTGAGTCTTCCTATTCCTCTATTCTGTTTCATGCAGATAGTGAGCGTAACGTTGGACATCACCTCTCAAGTGTTCTGCTCGACGCTCTAATTCAACTTTGTCCAGCTCTAGACAGTAGTTATGTTCTTTTAGTTTCTCTAGCTTCCTCTCTAAGCTCTTAACGTAGTTACTCTGGTCAGTCATATCCTACATCCAAAACATGAGAGTAAAGGTTCAGAATTGATATCAAGAATATGGATCAAGTTATGGACAAGTACTAGAATGAATAGAATCAGTAAGCCTATAACATTCAATAGCAGAAAATAGCTCCAAAAATTTTCGGTCTCAGAATGGTGTGAAAATTTTATTAAAAATCCTTCACATCAAGAACATGAATGGTACCAAATTTGGTGTAAAAATACTGAGCCGTTTGAAAATGAAAATTTCTCAAAGTTTCAAAATTTTGAAAATTTTTACGGAAATGGTGATATCACCATTTCCGTAAAATTTTCCTCATAACGATAGAACGATTGCAAGAACGATGGATTGAATCGTTCTAGGTTAGCTTCTCCTTGTCGAGAGCTTTCCAACGCCTACTCATAATAGTAAAATTCCTCCGGGATCAAAAGTTATGGCCGTTTGAAGTTTGTGTGAAAAACACCTCAACTTCCATGCCCTTTGTAAGGTCTACTGCATGCTCCTGCTGAAATTCCCTATCTGCTGCAACTTTGATGCTACTGCAAGCAGTCTGCTGCTTTTCCAGCATTGTCTGCTGCTTTCCAGCACTATTAGAACAAGTCTGCTGCATTTCGACTATACTGACCCAGTCTTCTGCATTCAGACCTACTGGTTTCCTTCTACTGTTTTCAAGTCTGCTGTTTTCCAGCACTATTAGAATCAGTTTGTTGGCTTCAGCTCTACTGATTTCTATCTGCTGGTTCTGGTCCCAGACTACTGGTTTTGATGGTACTGTTTTACAGTCATCTACTGGTTTCGTTCTACTGTTTTTGGCCTACTAAATTTTTTTTAAAACTCGTTTCAGTAGTCTATTACAGTAGCTTATTTTCAGTAGTCTATTTCAGTAACCTTCAGAACTTATTCTCAGAAGTCTATAAGAACTTATTATTTCTAGTTCCTCCTACCCAGATTATGAAACCCGGTTTTGCTCTGATACCACTTCAATGTCACGCCCTGGGACGGGGGTTGGTTGACACCGACGTTGCTCTCAAATTTACATTCGAAAACAACAAGCCTCAGAAGTACAAAAATTCAGAAACCAGCCTTTTATTCATAATACGAAATAATTCATGATCTGTTACAACTCGAATTGCTAATGTTTTACAGCGAAAATGTAAAACCAAATATTACAGTATCTTAACAGATGCAGCGGAATAAACGTAAACTATAACTAAAACAACTGTCTTTATCACCAGCCCCAGAAATGAATCTGCTCTTCTTCCTCTAACTTTTCATCCTCGCTTTTATTTGAGATGGGTTTAGTGGGTGAGTGATATGGTTGTCACTCAGTAAGCAGGGGCGGGAATAACTCCCAGTTTTCGAAATCGTTTTCAACACAAACAATAATACAATAATATCCAGAAAACTTGTATTTTCATAACAGAATCAGAATTCAGAATTTACAGGTTTCAGAACAGAAATCGGAATTAGTAAGCACTGAGCAAGTTAGTGGATTTCATGGCTAAACTGATATCAGTCCCCTATATGTTCTCTCCTCTAAGGGGTGAGGCCAGAATCAGAATCAGAATTCAGAAATGTTCAGAATATATATGCCTACCATTAGTTCACTAGGGAGTTTCAGTGCTTCAAAAACATATATCAGAATCAACATACAGAAACTGAACTTTAAAACAGAATTATCAAACGGATTTCAAGTTATTTATATATAAGCCCACTTACCGTAATTTGCTAGAGTTTCGGTTGAAGTCTACTGGAAATCTGGTTTGCTCTCGCTACTGGATTTTACAGCTCGAACAAGGCACTCTCTTAGCTCGAAAATTTCAGCAATAAACTCAAGATTTGTGTAACACTAATTCAGGAACTTGAGGCTGTTATTTATAGGCCGAAATCTGATTGTTAGGCTCCCTATTAATGGTCATAATCTGCATTTAACAGCCTTGATTCCGTTTTAAATGCTTCAGTTACAAGTCATGAGTTGGATTAGTAACTGTCTGCTGGAATCTCGTTCTTCTGTTGCTGGATTATATCTGCTGAAAAATATCAACTTCTGAATATCATCTGATGCTGGAATTGTTAGCTTCTGCTGGAATTTTTCCTTGCTACTGAATATTGCTAGCTGCTGGAAATATCAACTTCTGCTGGAGTTTTGCATAGCTGCTGAAATGCTGGAAATTCGGGTTCTCAAACTTGCAAGCACCCTAATTATGGAATTCTCTTCATTAAGGCTCACCAGTGTGAGAGGTGTGCGAGAGCACATAATGAAAATGTGGGATATAGCGGCTCGATTAAAGACACTTGAAGTGGAAATGTCTGAAAATTTTCTTGTGCACTACATTTTATGCACTCTTCCACAACAATATGAGCCCTTCAAAATTTCTTACAACACACATAAAGATAAATGGTCAATCAATTAATTAATGACCATGTGTATTCAGAAGAAAGGAAGGTTGTTGATAGAAACTAGTGATAATGTATTTATGAGTACACAAGGAAAGTATAAAAATAAGCCAAATTCAAGGGAAAAGGGAAAGGACTAATTCCACCCAAACATGACATCAAAAAAGAATCCAAGTGTTTCTTATGTAAAATACGGGACAAATGAAGAAAGATTGCAATAAATTTAAGGACTGGCTTGAAAAGAAAGGTATTCCTACTTCATTTGTCTGTTATGAATCTAATATGGTTGATATGATTTATAACACATGGTGGATTGATTCTGGTTCTACAATCCATGTTACAAATACCTTGCAGGGTATGCAAAACCTAAGGAAACCAATAAGAAAAAGGAATGGAGCATCTATTCAGGAAACAAGATGTCTTCGCATGTGGAGGCTATTGGGACTTGCTGCCTAGTGTTGAATAGTGGTTATATTTTAAAATTGAAAAAGACATTTTATGTTCCTAGTTTTTCTAAGAATTTAATTTCAATTTCAAAACTTGTATCCCTTGGTTATTCATTTCAATTTTTGGATAAATCAATAAATTTTTTATAAATCAAATCTTATTGGAAATGGTACGATGGTTGATGGTCTTTTCTCTATTTATTTACAAAATAATAACACTACTATGCATGTTCAAGGAGGTATTAAAAGATGTGTTATAAATGAAATTTCATCTATATTATGGCATCGGAGATTGAGACACATCTCTATAGAGATAATTAAAAGATTAGTAAATAATGAAATACTCAGTACTTTAGATTTTACTGATTTTGAGACTTGTGTGGACTGTATTAAGGGAAAGCAGACCGATAAGTCTAAAAAAGGTGCCAAGAGAAGTACAGAAATATTAGAAATCATACATTCAGATATTTGTTGTTCAGATATGGACATGCAAAGTCCGAAATACTTCATCTCTTTCATTGATGATTACTCACGATACATGTATATCTACATGCTCCATAATAAAAACGAAGCACTTGAAGCCTTTAAGGTTTTTAAGGCTGAAGCGGAGAAGCAATGTGGAAAACATATTAAGATCGTGAGAACAGATAGAGGTGGAGAATATTACGGTAGATACACTGAGAATGGAAAGCACCTGGTCCGTTTGCGAAGTTTCTCTAGGAACATGAGATTGTTGCCCAATATACTATGCCTGGTTCTCCAGACCAGAATGGCGTAGCTGAGAGAAGAAACCGAACATTATTGGACATGGTGAGGAGCATGTTTAGTAGCTCTAAACTTCCTAAATCTTTATGGATTGAAGCTCTTAAGACAGCTGTGTATATATTAAATCGAGTTCCAACTAAGGTTGTCTCAAAGAAGTCATTTGAGTTATTTAAAGGTTGGAAACCGAGTTTGCAACATATATGCGTTTGGGGTTGTTCTTCTGAAATAAGAGTTTACAACCCACTGAAAAGAAATGGACCCAAGACTACGTGGATATTTAATTGGGTATGCCGAAAAATCCAAAGGGTACAGATTCTATTGTCCATCTCACAACACTAGAATTGTGGAATCAAGAAATGCAAAATTTCTTGAAAATGACTTGATTAGTGGGAGTGATCATGACATAGTTTTTGAGAATGATCACATTAATGCACAACCCTCTTATTCAAATGACAGATTGGTCGTTATTCATACTCATCAAGATCAAATGGGTGTTAGACAACCAATTACTGAAGTTCCACAAATTGCTGATGAAAATCCAGTATATCAAGTTGTTAATGAAGAACGACAAGAAATTGTTCATCAACCAAATAACCTTAGGAGATCTACTAGAATATGAAGATCAGCTATATCTAGTGATTATGTTGTGTATTTAGAAGAATCAGACTTTAACATTGGAGCCGAAAATGATCCTGAAACGTTTTCACAAGCCATGAGTTGTAATGAGTCAAAACTATGGTTTAATGTTATAAAAGAATAGATGAATTCTATGGCATTTAATGGAGTCTGTGATCTTGTTCAGTTACCTGATGGTGTAAAAGTCATTGGATGTAAACGAGTATTCAAAACAAATAAAGACTCATTAGGCAACATTGAAAGGTATAAACAAGACTCGTTGCTAAAGGATTCACTCAGCAGGAAGGAATCGATTATAAGGAGACTTTTCTCATGTATCTAAAAAAGATTCTCTTCGTATCATTCTAGCATTGGTTGCTCATTTTGACTTTGATTTGCAACAAATGGATGTGAAAATAGCTTTTCTCAATGGAAACTAGAGGAAGAAGTTTATATGAAATAACCTGAAGGATTCTTCTTTAGTAATGGTGAGCAATGGGTTTGTAAGCTTAAGAAATCTATATATGGATTGAAACAAGCTTCTCGTCATTGGTATTGAAAATTTCATGATGTTTCTCTTCATTCGGATTCGTTGAGAACCCCATGGATCAATGTATATACCAGAAGGTCAGTGGGAGCAAGATATGTTTCCTTATTCTATATGTGGATGATAAATTATTTACAATTGTTGCGAGTTTTCACTACCGCAAGTATACGGTGTCAAGTTTTAGTACTGATTAGAGTACAGATATCGATCCCACGAAGAGTAAATATTTAAAACTGTATATTAATTACCACAATTGACAGAGCTCAACTTTATTTAAACAAATCAAATAGTTGGTTTAAAATCAATTCAAATAAAATAACAATTCATGTAATTCTATCACGCAGCAGAAAATTCACTGAGGAAATAAATCTAGAGATATGATTTCGTCGAGTCTCCCCTATGCTAAATTAACATTGGCTAACATTTAATTAAATTTTACCATGTTTATTAACCAAGAACTCACAATATTTTCTATTCCCTCTGTCGAGTGTTAAATAGAAATGTACTACTACTTATTACTGATTTTAATATGTCTATTCAAAATCACGTAACACGTAATAAAAGCAAACAAGGTTCTTTTATGGATTAGTCAGAGTTATACGTCTTTTGCACGTTATAAATATCTAACGATGTGATTTCTTCTCTGTCCTAATTTCAAGCCCCTCTGTCAAGTGTTAGATTTCAATTATGTAATCAATCGAATTATGGCCAGTAATTCAAAAGCATTAAAAACAAGAAATCACAAATAAACACGAAATAATTCAATGAAAATTCAAATCGTCGTTCACATAGGTTCAACCACGACTACATCAATCTCTAGAAAATAAAATTAATTCATGCTTGAATTTAAATCACCACAAAACCTGTTTGTAATCATTAAAAACGTAAAGTAAGAAACCGAATTAAGAACGTGTTGGCGAGAGATGAAAGTGCTTCTCCGTGTCCGGATTCAACGTATTCTATCTCCGTTCTTCGCGTCCCGTGCTCCGTGCGCTCTCACTTTTTCTCCTTTCTCTCGAGTGGTGTGACGGCTGTTTCTAAAAATTTCGGAAAATCCCCCTCAGTCCACGCGAAAACCTATTTTATTATGAGACATCGCCGCGCGCATATGCGCGCATAGACTCGCGCATATGCACGGGTGCTTCTGGTGCTGGTCTTCGTCTTGCGCGCCATGAGCGGCGCATATGCGCGCTGCCCTCGGGTTGTCGCCTGTTGTCTCTCGCGCACATGCGCGCCATGAGCGGCGCATATGCGCGAGACTCACTGTATGGGTCGCGCATGTGCGCGGCTTTGGGGGCGCATATGCACCAATCTTTCTGCCAGTTGCGCGCATGTGCGCGGGAAAATCGCGCATATGCGCGGGACTTACTGCATTTCACCCTTCGGGGCATTGCTCCCACTTCTTCTCCTAGGTGCCATTTTAGTCGTTTTCACGCACGTGTTATATCCACCACCTAGATTCCTGCAATCACACCAATAAACAACAAAAGCACGTAATTCCGCTCCAAAAGACTAACAATCTGTATGATTTATAAAGATAATTTAAGTGCATAAAATGCACTTATCAAATCCCCCCAAACTTAAAATTTTGCTAGTCCCGAGCAAATAAAACTAAAAGTAAATAAAACATTAACTAGACTAACAAAACTAAACACATCCTAAAGAAAACATAACTAAACGAGCAAGAATTGTGGAATAAAAAGATAACCTCTAGCCTCAGATATTACAGTTTCCATGATGTTGAATCGAACACATGCCAAATTACTCAAAGTTCACGTGCGTGCGTGTTTTGCTATTCTCGTTTACCCACTCCAAATGCCAAGATAAGTTCATAGCTATTCATCTCATAAAATTCTGGACTCCTCGACACACATGTAATTAGCAAAATCATTGAAGCACACATTTTTACCTTCACAATTCAACAGGACTTATAGGGTAACATTTGGCTAAACAAAGTGGTATTATGAAGACAACAATTAACCAAAAAATCCAATATCATGAGATGCGCACATGTAAACAATCAAATCATGTGTCTATCGACGGTATTTTTCAAGTGTCCATAGGCTTAACCTTGACAACTCTTCTCCACTAGTATATTGGGTACGTGTGACTCGGTTAATAGGTATTTTAAGCTTATAACGTTAGGCTATGGCTAATGGCTTCAAATGAAGGTAGGGAGTCAAAAGTGAGAGAAAACAAACAAATTTATTTTTCAACACGCGTCTCCTTCCTTTTGTTTCACTTCCACTTGCCTTGCCACAACATTTTCACCATTTTGTCCTCTTTTTACATCACATGTCATACTCTTTTCCTCTTTATTCCACTTTTTTCTTTCTTCATTTTTATAGACATTTTTCTTTCTTTCTTTTCACCTTTTCATGATATTCTTATATGCACACAAGGGAGAAGAACTTTTGTAGTAATACACAGGTTCGTTTTCTCTCAGTTTTCGGTAGGTACTAGTGTATGTGCTCAAAAGTTGGTAGTTGACGTAGGAGTTTAGAATTGATACGAATGGGGGCTTTTGCGTGCCTTGGCACACTCCATTCGATTTTCATTAACTCAAACTGGGACACTAGGGTGTATATGATGTTACGGGTAGGCTTGAAAGGCTCAAACGTTCCAAAAATCGCCTAAATCATCCCTAAGTCACACAATACCCGTATCTCGCCTCGAAGAGTGCCAAACCAAGTTCTAAACTACTTTCAATTTACCAGTCAACAAACACAGATAGATCATGTTTTCGGGTATTCAAACAGAACAAATCACATCTCATTCTCATTTAGGCTCAAAGGGCTAACAATTGACAATTTATTCAAGGAAAAAAACAGGCCCAACATATTTCAAAGACTGCCAGAATCATTTTTGTGTCAGTGAACATGTAACTCAACAACAAGTAATCAACATGCAGGTTTTGGAATCCATTCATTCATTCAACTCACACAACCACATGAACACTCTCTCGACATCGGGTGTATCAACAATCATAGCAATCATGAATTAATGTGTAAACGGTTAAGTAAGGATGGCATGCATTCAGATTCGTAATCAAGGAACAACGTGAATTTCGGGTCAGCTCTCATCATTGTTTGGTTATTACCTTAATTCCAAAATTCTAAAAAAAAACAATTAACGACTACGAAAATAAAAATAAATACTGAAATTTTTTTTTCATTTTTTTTCATTTTTTTTAAATTAAATAAACATAAAATAGCATCAAAGCAAATAACACCAAAGCAACAAATCAACTCAAATCAAATTCAGCTCAGATCAATAATCAAATCACCCCCCCAAACTTAAAATATGCATTGTCCGCAATGTATAAACAAGAAAGAAATGGGAGCTGCATACCTCACACGACGAGCGTCAGTGCTCGCCGTCATCATCATCAACATCCTCATCCATGTGCTGGGGGGGACTGCGGAGGAAGTCCTGGATACTGTGGTGGTGGAGGTGGATACTGTGGTGGCCAAGCAGGTGGCTGGGGAAACATGGGATCATCTGGACCTAAAGGCGGGAACCGCTGAGCAAGAACGGACGTGAAGTCCATCATATAACCCATGGCATAGTCTGTGCGGTACTGAAGCGAATCCAGCACCTGGCGCTGCCCAACAAGTAATCTCCTCTGCTCCCCCATCTCTATCTCAAGTCTGTGGAGCCGGTCTCCATGCGCGTCGGACTCCCTCGGGTGGTGGTAGTGGTTGAAGCGGTGCCTGTGGCAGGTCCTCGTCATCTGAATCAACGGGAGGTGGATAGGGCGCAACGATGGGAGCCTTCGGCTTAAGCACTTGCTCATCGGGCGACCAAGAAACTCCGGCCTGTCTGCATAGGTCGGTAACAATGTGAGGGCACGGGAGAGCGACCGCAGCTAATCCTGTGCGGCCGGCTCTCATGATCGATCCATATATTATTCTTCCCAAGTTAACAGATTTGCCCATCAAAATGGCAAAGACAAGCGCAACTTTGTCTTTGGTTACGTCGTGGTAATGCGAGGATGGGAGAACCCGAGCCAACACGAATGACGTCCACGCACTTGCATTAGGATTCATCTCGGATTTCTTCAGTGAGATTGGACCACTCGTGCTCATTTTCCATACGGCGCTGCCTGACACACAGTCCGAATGACCTCTGAATAATCGACCCCATCATCTAAGAATGCACTGTACTCATCTTCTTCGAGGCTTGGCATTTCATATATCGTATTTATCGTCTTAGAATCAAACGATACTAATTTAACTCGCACTAGTACCTTTGACTCATCATGTCGTATCCGCAGATTGGCATAGAACTCTCGCACGACAGAAATCACAGCGTCTAGAGGCGGTTGAGCAAATTCAACCCACTGTCTTCTTTCCAGTTCACGCTCAATAAAACCACGTAATGTTGATAAATTAATCCCCTCTCCGGGTAATCGACCGCGTCATCGAGCTTTCATACACCTGTTGGGCTTCTTCACTCCAAAATCTCTGAGAATCGAAGCTTGCGGAGGAAGAAGCACCCTTCTTTGACTTCTTTTTTTGGTGCCATCTCAATTAATGTATCAAAATTCACACCAACACCAACTAAATTCAACAATCAATGCAACGTACAACCCAGTCACAAAGAATTTATACCAATTCAACGTACCCATTTCACGATATCAAGAGTTCCCCCAAATTACTTGAACCAATTCTATGAAATCTGAAAATTTTAACAAAATATGAAGAAAACCCCTTACTTGAACGAGAGGATGACCGGAATGAGGATTGTGGTGGAAAAAATTGCTGTTGAAAGGTGGCAGCGGCGGCGCGTGTGTTACAAGGAGGCGGCGGCGCGACGTTACAAGGAGGCGGCGGCGGTGTGGTGGCTAGGGATTGAGTGTGTTGCTGAGAGGAATCACGATCTCACCCTTTTTTTATACTGAATCGCGCGCATATGCGCGATGTAAAATGGCGCATATGCTCGCGCATATGCGCCACTGCTACTGTCTCGGCATGCTAGGAGGTGCAACCTCTCTGGAAATTTCGCGCATGTGCGCGTTCGGAGTGGCGCATATGCGCTGACCTCTCTGCCACTATCGCGCATGTGCGCAGAAATATGTTGCGCATGTGCGCGGAGCACACTGTCCAAGCGATTCTCGATTTTTTTATACCTGCAAATTAATACATGAGACGAGAAAATTAAAATTAATAAACTAAAGAAACGAAATAACATAATAAAAACAAAACGAATGCAGAAATTAAATAAATGTGGGTTGCCTCCCACACAGCGCTTGGTTTAACGTCATCAGCCTGACTTTCTTCAGTCTACTTTGGTTCTCCCAGTGGGATATTGTCCATGTGTCGCACTTCATTTCCAAAGTAATGCTTGACCCTCTGACCATTGACTTTGAATGTCTCACCATTTTTGCATTTTAGCTCAATTGCCCCATGTGGGTACACTGTTTTCACTGTAAATGGTCCACACCATCGTGATTTTAACTTACCAGAAAACAAGCCTCAGTCGGGAATTGAATAATAACACCTGTGCCCCGGTTCGAAAAGTCGTCGAGAATCTGCTTTGTCATGCCATCTCTTGGTCTTTTCCTTGTATATCTTGTCATTTTCGTATGCATCATTCCTAAACTCCTCCATCTCATTCAGCTGCAGCAGTCGTTGTTCGCCCCGATGCTCCCTTATCAAAATTTAGCTTTCATTCACAGCCCCCGATATGCTTTGTGCTCCAGTTCCACAGGGAAGATGACAAGCTTTTCCAAAGACCAACCTATAAGGAGACATCCCGATGGGTGTCTTGTATGCAGTCCTGTACGCCCATAACGCGTCATCTAGCTTGATCGCCCAATCCTTCCCCGGTTGTCTTCACTGTCTTTTTCTAATATTTGCTTGATCTCTCGATTGGATATCTCTCCGCTTGCCCATAGCTTGCGGGTGATATGCTAGTGTCAACCCTGTGCTTCACATCATACTGGCCAATAGTGAGTTAAAAATTCCGAATCTTGTGAAGATGTTCCTGTGGACAAACTTAACAACAACTCGAGCATCATTAGTACTGGTGGCGATTGCTTCCACCCATTTTGACACATAATCAACAGCAAGTAAAATGTAAGATTGACCAAAAGAGGATGGGAATGGACCCATAAAATCAATGCCCCAGAACATCAAAAAATTCCACCTCCAAAATATTTGTTAGTGGTAATTCATGTCGTCTAGAAATATTGCCAACTCTTTGGCATTTATCACATGACTTGACTAAAGTATAACTGTCTTTAAATAAATTAGGCCAGTAGAAACCTGACTGTAATACCTTAGCTGCTGTTCTAGATGCTCAAAAGTGTCCACCGTAGGGTGATGAATGACACTGCTCTAGAATCATACCCGCTTCTTCTTCAGCTACACATCATCTGATTATCTGATCAGCGCATCTCTTGAACAAAAACGGATCGTCCTACAGATAAAACTTGCATCATGAAGAAATTTGTGTAGTGCCCAAATTTAATACAGGTATAACTCATGCATTCATTTAATTATTAAATCATTTAAATTAATTTTAAATGAGTTTTGGCGATGCATGATTTATTTAAATGCATTATTTTACATTATTTATGTTTATGTGATGCACGTTAAAATGTTTTTCGAGTTTCATGTTTCAGGCGATCATTCGAGGCGGGATTGAGGAAAAGACCCGGGGACGATTTTTGGCAATTTTAAGGATGGTATTTTATTTTAGTTGAGTTGGGAGTATTTTAAATAATTCAGTGAGTTTAGCACTTTTAAGTCTAAATCATGTATTTAGCAATTTTAAGAGTTTAAAACTTTTAAAATTAGTATGTTATGAGATGATTAATATTTTAAAGTATAAAATATTTATTTAGAAATTTTAAGACTTTTAAATTTTTAAGTCTAGCATTTGTACCATTTATTTTTATAAAGTTGTGTTTAGTTGGGGGGAAAGTTAGTATTTTTTTTAATTAAGTTGTCATTAGTCAATTAGCAACTTTTAAATTAAAAATACATACTACACACACAAACCCACTTTTACACACAGTAAAAAACGCACACACACACTTTACACACACTGATTAGCACCTAAACTCACACACACACAAATTTCATTCAAGTTTTATTATTTTCTTAATAGAAAACCTAGGGTTCTTCTCCCCTTAGCAGCCGCCCCCTTCTCTAGCGATTTCCATCAGGTTTGGCGAGTTTTATTCAAAGATTTTAGCGCCACGTTCGTCCCGGATCAACCTCGCTCCTATCTCCGCTTCGGTGTCGTCTTTCGGTAACGTTATCATCAAAAAGGCACGTATAACCTGTTCTTTCTGTATCGATCAAGTCAATTATGCGTTGCGTTGTTTTTATGCGTAAAGTATTGTATGATGCTAGTAGTTTGAGCGGATCATGAATCGGATCAATTTCGAAGGAAAATTTTTAGATCTAAAACTCGTTTTTACTGTTCATGTCAAACTGCGATTTTTCTGTTCATATTTTGGGAAAACTTTCAACGGCAAAAACGTAGAACTTTTCGATACCTTCGATTTGATAAATGATTCGCAATTTTTGGACGAAAAATGAGTGAGTTATGATATTTTCCGTGCGACTGCGCAAACTGAAATTTTCAGAAAATTATGTTATTGATACGTTTCTTGAAGTTTATGGTTGCAGGCTTCGTTGGGGATCGACGGGTGTTTGTTGCTGCGAATAAGTATATTGGTAAAGATGTTTGGAGTATTTTTGAGGCTTTGTTTCATGTCGTTAGGCCACCACGTTGAATTAAGCGTCGTAGGAGGAGAAATTGATATCAAATCCGTATTGTGTCATTGGTTGTGAATTGTTACGCTTGGGGTCGATTTTAATGTTCACTCAGGTTTGGCATATTGTTATGGTGTTCTATGAATGTCTTGAGGAGTAGTTTTGTAGCCATTGAAGTTGATTAGGGAGAAGAATTTTAGTTGACAAATTTTCACGCAGGTTTCAGCGTTCAGTAGCTATACGGACCCAGGGACGGACCCTGACACGGGGTCCGTGTCTTTTGCTTCTCCCTTGGTGCGTCTATACAGTAGGTACACGGACCTGGTTCCGGACCCTTACACGGGGTCCGTGCCCCGTCCCTTCCCGAGTACTCCTATCACAGTATGTACACGGACCCCTACCCGGACCCTCACACGGGGTCCGTGTCTTCGAGTTTCAGTCGATGTCCTCTTCCAGAGCCTACACGGACCCCATCCGGACCCAAGCACGGGGTCCGTGCCTCCTTCATTTTTCGACACGTACTTACAGTAGGTAGACGGACCCGTACACGGACCCGGGCTAGGGGTCCGTGTACACACTGTTTGGGGAAAAATATATTTTGATACTTTTAAGTTTGAAGCTATGGCTTAGTGCAAGGATTACTAAGGTCATGTCATGGATAATTATAGAAGGTCCTAAGGTATGATCGAGCTTGAGAGTAAGTATGATTTCTACGTCTAAGTTATGCATGTTAAGCCTTTGAATTCATGTTAGTACGTTGCAGCAACTCCCCCGGTCGAAGTCCAACGAATCCCTCAACGCCAAGTAAGTATGTTGACGTGCAAGAAAATATTTTAAGGTTTTGAGGTATGCTAAATGTCTTGTGACCAAATTATGTTTAGGATTGGAAAGCGTTAAATTATGAACGGGGACCAATCCGCCCGTTAAATTATGAACGGGTTAGATCGTGGTTGTGAAGCGTTAAATTATGAACGTGGATCAACTGGCCTGTTAAATTATGAACAGGGATCTATGTATGCGGCAGTGGATACGTCCCTGTCAGCCCAGTACTGTGGTATAGTCTGATCAGGCTCATTTTATGTTACGGGTCACTTGCTTTGAAACATGCCTTTACGCAAAATGATCATGTTATGTATGTTTACGTATGCAGTATGTTATGAAAGTTTTGTTGATGGCACGTCTAGTTACGTATGTTCAAGTTTTCAAGTTATGTATGTCCTATTTTAAAGTTGCATGCGATTTTATTACGTAGTACTAGTTATCCCAGTTTATACGTGTTGAGTCTTTAGACTCACTAGACTTGATCGATGCAGGTAGTTGGAGAGGAGGAGGAGGTGGTGACCAAGGGGCAGGCTTGGACTGAGCGGCAGGCTAACCCGAGGACCGCAAGTTATTTAGATTTTATGAAAAGTTTATACTCTGATTTTATGTTTTGGGATGCGAGACATTTTGAGACAGCTTTTCTTTTAGCAAATTTTAATTGTGATGGTTGATTTTAAAGATATTTTATGAATGATGAGTGACGACCGTGTGAATGTTTTTATTTAAGAAAATTTTAATTTTTCCACAAATTTAGTAGTAGAGTAGAATACGGTTCGTTACAGTTGGTATCAGAGCGGTTCTTGTAAAGGGTTACGCCTACTGCCAGTCGCAAGAAGCTCTCGAAGTCACACCTCAAGTCTGTTTTAAAGTTTTGAGTTATGCTATGTATTATGCATTAAGTCAT
>NW_027330690.1:0-9628 GCF_022965805.1 Primulina eburnea
TTGCATAATACATAGAATTTCTAACTTCGATGGAAAATAAATTTTTTGTGCCACAATTAGTTATAAACATTCACTTTTGATGATTCTAGAACACACAGTATGTATTTTATTCTTATTTGTGGTTTGTAATGTGGTTATAAAAATCCGCTACTAATTTAACATATTATACCCTGAGACGATTTTAACTTTTAAGGATGAACTGCACTAGGATTTATTTTGTAAGATGAAGCTGTAGAGTGTCTCCTCTGCTCAATTTCTATGTTCTATTTGATTTGTTATGCCCACAAAGATATTACTAATTGACTCACAAACAATTTCTATGTTTGGTTTGCATGCTTTCGACTTTATGGTTATAAATTCTCCTTGAATCGCGGGATTGTGGACGCGCTCCTATTCCTAGTAAAAGACCCTGGAATCAAAGTAGAGGAGGAACCTCTGTTATCAAATCACCCATATGTTGAATAAGGTATCCTATCTAGACATTTATTTAACTGTGAAAATATCACCTAATCAATTTTTTTGCAAGGCTTAATGTTTTCCTGCCTTCAGCCAAGATTATAATTTCAAGGATAAAAATGCACCAGCTCAGGAGTTTGATCTAATCACAGAAACGTAGCTCCGAGCTTTACTAGTTATGACAATCCTTATTATAAAGGCTAATTGCATTCGCTCTCATTGTACGGGTAGACTACAGAGACATCATCAATTTCTTTTCATATTACATTTTTATCTTCCGCAGTGATTATCTAACACACGATGGAGAGTCATTTTAATTATTCGTCTGGGAATGTTAATGCAATCATTCCAAGTTTAAGATATTTGAGTAAAGAGGTAAAATGCTTGAGATGTCTGGTACTCTAAGAATTTCTAATAAGTACATTGGCAGAAAACTTTCCTAGAACTTTTGATTTTGCTGCTCTAATTAATTAATTTAAAAAATCACCATATTTATTGAGTCTCCTCTCCTTATTGTGTGCTATGGCAAATACATAATGCTGAACAACATGATTTTGGATGACATGGTGGTCAATCCTGATAAATATAAAGGCAAAAAGTTATCAGAGTTGACCGATGAGGAAGAAATTACCGAAGATAACCGTGTTGAGTATGGCAAAGCTTCATCATAAGACAATCCCTCATCCCCAGAATGACTCTGGTATTATTTTTCCTTTTATTTTTGTAGCTTGTTCCGTCCCATGATTATATGACGTTGCTCCTAATTATGGCAGAGGATAAGCGTAACAGAACTTGATTTGGAGCTGCGCGCTTTGCCGAACGTCAGGTATGCAGTTGTTTCACGTTGCAGTCTGTTTCATGTTGATATTCTTAATAGGGAGCTTTCTGTCTTCTTCACTGCTCTTTTCTGTCCTCTTAAGTGATCAAGATGCACGAAACAGATTCTGCAAAGTTATACGACTCATTTGTTGTGTAATCAACTTGGGCAAATTTTTAGAAGGAACTACCAATTACTTTATGGCGAAGTGTGGAACATTTGTTCATTTTAGTACCTGATTTCTAAATGTAATTTAGGAGTTATCGGAACAAGTGAAACTTTTGTTCATGGGGACTCTTGGCATGCTGTTTTTTGAAGTTTTCAGACATTATCTACTAATCAAATCTAAAATGGCTATTTGCAATTAGGCCTTCTAAAAGTTTTCAAGTTAGGAAAAAATAGTCCTTGTAGCCTGATACTTGTTTATGCTTTATTTCAGCCTCCATAACAAACTTAGGAAAGAAGCTGAAAAAAGGGAGAGACATACAAAATCACTAAGCTGAGGCGAAATGAGGAAATGATGAATACGACCTTATTCATTGGCGCCGATCTTTTGAAGAAAGAGAAGCTCTTCTACGAGACATAAGCTGGTATATATCATTAATCCTATAATTTTTTTTAATAATACCATGTTTTAGTCGAATTATCCACCTATACGACCCCGATTCCTTCTGCAGTCTCTAAAGCTATTATAAGATAGCCAATACCTGTTGATGTCTTTCTGTTGTAGCTTTTCATAGCCCAAAATTCGGCTCTTGTTCGTCATTTTCTTTTGATCGGCTAAACTTTGAATTTAATTCATGGTTGGGCGGCAACAGATATAATCACTAGTCCTCCTATAAGTCAATATAAAGAAGCATGCTTTTTTTGGTAATTGCTGAAGAAACATATCTATTTTCTGGGCTATGCTCTATTTTTTTTTCCAACGGTGGCACTAATCATCTAGAAATACCTTGCAGCCGTCAGGCACTTGGGCTTCCATTGGAAGAGCCTGGTAGAAATGTTGATCCAAGCTTGTTGGGAAAGACCCAATACGACCCTGATAATCCATGTATCGTTATGACTACTGGGGCGAGCACTAAGAATTCCGAAAGAGTAGGCAAGAACGCATGACAGACGCACACAACAATCCATAGTTGGAAAGGGTACCGTTTGGTACGAAATGTCGTATGAGACGCCATCAAACAGAGGATGGAGAGGGAGGCTCTCGGAATCGGTCAAAAACAAATGATGAAGATGATTCCTCAGAAGAGGATAGCGGCGAGGATGATGACGACGACGACGACTTTGATTACAGTATTTTCGGGTTGCCAACTGAGAATGCAGCCAACCAGCCTCATGTTAATGGCACCGAATCTTTAAGATTGTCGGATGAAGGAATCTTCGAGGATTAATTTAGTTTCAGAGCAAGAATTCCTTGTTAGGATATCCGTGTTTGAAAATTACATATATTCTGTCATGTTTGAATTAAGTTTATATCTACACAATACCTATAATTTTTAATATATCTCACAATCACAATTTCTTGTTCATAATATTAAAAAATTGATTTAAGAAAAAAATATAAAATGTAATTAAACCAATATGGGAAATTAAATTTTTGTCTTACTCGACGCATTTTAAAACTAGAATAAATAAAACAAACCAAAATGTATTTACAATTTGGTGAAGAATATCAAAGCTCGAAATATTATAGTAGATCGAACATGGCAGCTTATGCTTGGCTGCTTTCGCTTGCTAGAACACTGCATCAGATTCTGGACCTCCATAGCAATAGTTGGAGGGACGCTCCTTTCTACCGGTAGCATGCCCAAAGAAGAATCGTGGGAAAATATTTTGGAAAATATAAGTTCGACAGAACCCACAATTGTGTTGCACTGCTCAAAGATACTATGTTTGAGTTATGATCTGTTGCCTCTTCGACTAAAGCCGTGTTTCCTTTACTTTGCTGCTTATCCAGAAGATTTTGAAATTGACGTTTCTAAGTTAATCATGTTGTGGGTTGCTGAGGGATTTCTTAAGCCAGGTGATCAGTCTAAATGCTTGGAAGACGTGGGAGAATGTTATTTGGAGGATCTTGTGAATAGAAGTTTGATCTTAGTGGGCAAGAAATGGCAGGATGGAAAACTCAAAACTGTTGGAATCCATGATATGCTGAGGGAGATTTGTATGACTAAAGCTAGCGCCGAAGAAGAGGGGTTTCTTCATCACGTCTCATCGAAAAGGAGTGGCAGAAAAGACGACACAGAGAATCCAAATCGCCGCCTCGCTATTGATTGCGGGCACAGTTTTCGGACATGGCCAATACAAGATTCAAGCTCATGTTCAGTTTTCATTTTCTCCGAAAGAAATTTTGAATTGAGATTATGTCAAAGTTGTAGGTGCCTCCGTATCTTGCATGCACCTAGAGTATCACTGCCAAATTTCTCAGATGTAATATCAACATTTATCAATTTAAGGTATATTGCTTTTACCTTAAACCATACATCATCCGGTGGTAGATTTCCAACCTCAATATCCAAACTTGGCAATCTCCAGACTATAATTGCTCATGTACCTTGCGTTAGCCAAAACAATCCATTGCAAGTACCATATGAAATTCGGCATATGCGGAAGTTAAGACATCTAATCATGAATACCACCTTTTGTTTATCATCTCCCTCTGATAGGGAAGTTATTGGAGGAAGTGATCTCCGAACACTTGACACAGTGGTCAATTTCATATTTACTGAAAAGAGCATCGAAATACTCGTGAATCTAAAGAAATTGAGAGTTGTGTTTGAGAAGTGGTTTTGTACAGGCTATTCTTTTAATCTAAACAATCTTTTCCGTCTACAAAATCTTGAAGAACTACATGTTTTCGTGCGCCAATGGCATAAATCCTCGATGATATGGAACCATGCTTTTCCAACAAGTCTTAAGGAGTTAGCTCGGGATGGAGTTCCTTTGCCTTGGTAAAATATGACCATAATTGGGTCACTGCCAAATCTTCAAGTGCTCCACGTGATGAGGATAAAAGTCACTAAATTTTCTGATCGGACGCCGATGGAAGGACAATTTCTTCGACTCAAATGCTTTCGTTCTTCGTTAGATTATCTGGTGAAATGGGAAGTGGAAAAAGAGCATTGCCCAAGCCTTGAAATCTTGATTCTCCGGCATGTACAGAGTGATGAAATTCCTCGGGGAGTAAGAGAGATTGATTCACTTCAACTCATTGTGTTAAAACATTGTCCGGAATCATTAGTGAAATCAGCAAAGCGAATTCAGGAACAACATGAAAATAGAAACAATGATTTTCAGGTTCGCATCAATGATTCTAATGAATACGATCTTGGAATTAGGATCCCGCACTTACTCCAAAAGTTTTCTTCTGCATTTAGTAGATCAAGATTAGCTCATTTAGTTGCGCAAGATGGTGATATGTGGTACATAATCACTTACGGGCCAATCAAGATTATGAAAGTCAATACTGCAATTGCTGTTACAGCACCACAAATGATTGAGAAGCAAAATCAGATGAACTTCTGATGACAAATATTTGATATTGGTGAGTAATATTACAAACTTGCCTGTTTGGTAGGGTTGACTAGAGGAGGAGGATGAATTTAACTTACGTTTGACTGGTTTTTTGTCGAATCAATGATAACCTATGGCCCGTGAAAAATCACTGTAGAAGAGGGAAAATTAAGCCCTCTTGAGCCCAGGTACTGTGAATACCAATTTCTACAGGACCCGTGATAAGATGCAGAAATTACCCAATTAGCCATTACCCTACGAACAAAATCCTCATATTATTATCTTTATTTTTCAATTTATTCTCTCTCATTTATCTATCATTTTTTATCTCATCAAACTGATTCAAACATACCAAACGATTCTGAGAATACTATATAAAGTATCCTTGGATATCCAAATTTGTAAGATTTACTTGTCTGACCAACTTGAACATATGGTGATTAAAAGAAGATGCAAAACTTAATTTAACATATATCAGATGAATAAAAAGAAAAGACAAAAAAAGAGAGGATAAAAATGCTACATTTTTATGATATGATCCATTTTGTGCTCTATATCTTGGACTACATTTTTTAAAAGAACTTTTATTTTTAGTGAATATTAACTAAAAAATAAAATCCCAGCTTCCACAAATGATTCTATTTTTTTTTTTAATATTTGCATCGTTACATACCCAAATTAACTTTGTTCTTGTTAAATACATAATGAAGAAAAATTACCACGATAATGCCTTTAATGGTTTTATCAGTGTAGACCTCTGGCTGGGATTCTTGTGGAGGCAACAACTGACCAATAATCCATATTTTATAACACATATATTATCCATTATATTTATCCAAATAGTTCAACAATTAACATGAAAATTAAGAGTGCATAAAATCTCTTTTCTAAACAAAAAAAAATAGTAGGTCGTTTGTGATACAATATTATGGATCTATATTTGTTAGATGACTAAAAGATTCGACTCAGAAAATTAACTCGTGAAATATTCTTATATAAATTTTTTGGTATATAAGTATCATGTAATGATTTCTCCACTTATAAAACTTTTTTTGATATTCTGAAAAATATTTATATCAATAATTTTCTAAGAAAATAGACATACTAACCCATAAATCGCTGTCATGAAATGAAAGATGCTTTGTATATATTAATTTGATTTTTATATATAAGTGGGTAACCGCTGGTACGATTATTAATTTTGTTTTCCATATCTTTGTCATTTTGGCCGCCCATGTGCCATAATCTTGGGAAATGAAGATGTTCTATTCATATTTGGGTAAATTTGCACAAATTCAGAAAGCAAATTGAAACTACAACTCCTTCCATCTTCAGTCCATCTTTGTCTCCCGGCCATGGCAGCTTATGCTGCGCTTCTCTCACTTGTTAGATCACTCCACCAGATTTTGGATCTTCAACAACATATCGATCCCCTTCACAAAGAGAAAATCATTTCCCTTCATGAAAAAGTTGATTCCATTGTCACTTTCTTGGAAGATTATTCGGGGAAGCATCGTGGAAGACATGATCGTGTGGGAAATGAAATCAGAAACGCTGCATATGAAGCGCAGGATTTCGTGGATTCGTATCTGGGTTCAGTATCAACAACTCATGATGATAGGAGTTCTTTCGAGGCTCGTCGTGATCACGAGGTGAGCTTGGATAGAGATTTGGACATGGCTTTTGAAAGGATTGATTTTATCTTGGACGAGACAGCGAAGATGAAGAACAGAGATACAGCAGAAGATCTCCGATCCAGAACTTTTTCTTCTCCCGTTGATCACTCATCCACAGTCGAAGTCACTGTGAACAAGGTTGTGGGATTTGATGATGACCTGAATGTTATTAAAGAATGTTTGTATGAAGATTCGTCTAAACTCCAAATTATCCCCATTGTTGGGATGGGAGGAATCGGGAAGACGACTCTAGCAAGAAGAACTTACGAGGATTCACTCCGCGCTCAGTATTTTGACATCTTGGGTTGGACTACTGTGTCTGGAGAGTACCAAAGAAGAGATATTCTTTTGGAGCTTCTTCAATCCTTCAAGAAATACACCACTGATCTTAATGAACGATCCGGTGAGAGCGAAGCCCAATTGGCAACACTAGTGCACAAAAATCTCAGCGGTAGACGATATCTCATTGTGATTGATGACATATGGAGTACCAAGGCTTGGGATGATTTGAAGATGGCATTTCCAGATAATGACAATGGAAGTCGAATCTTGTTAACTACGAGGCTATCAGACGTTGCAGATTATGCAGGATCATCCGGTATTCCGATCCACCAAATGAAGCTTTTGAATGAAGATCAAAGTTGGAAACTACTCGAGGAAAAGATTTTCGGGAAAGAATCTTGTCCTCTCCACCTGGTGGAACTCGGGAAGAAGGTTGCAAGAAACTGCAAGGGACTTCCTCTCACGATTGTGGTCGTTGCAGGACTGCTTCTTTCTTCGGGAAACAAGATGGAAGAAGAATTGTGGGAAAGTCTTTTGGAAAATATAAGCTCAATGGAATCCACAATCTCGGTGCAATGCTCAAAGATACTATGTTTGAGTTATGATTGGTTACCTCTGCGATTAAAGCCATGTTTCCTTTACATTGCAGCTTTTCCAGAAGATTTTGAAATTGATGTTTCTGAGCTAATCATGTTGTGGGTTGCAGAGGGATTTCTTAAACCAAGTAATGAGTCTAAATGCTTGGAAGATGTGGGGAAGGGATGTTTGGAGGATCTTGTGAAAAGAAATATGATATTAGTGAGTGAGAAATGGCCAGATGGGGAACTCTTAGCCGTCGGAATTCATGATCTCTTGAGGAAGATTTGTATAACAAAAGCTGAAGAAGAGGGATTTCTTCATCACGTCTCGTCCACAAGAAATGTCCGTAATGATGCCAAAGAGAACCCAAAGCGTCGTCTCATTGCACATTCTGCATATATTTTAGAGGAACTGGAAACACAAGACTCAAGTTTGCGTACAATTTTCTACGATATGGAAAACACTGTGGAGACATGGGATTTTCCAACGCTCTCTCCGAAATTTAGGCACCTCAGTACCTTGAATTCACCCAATATGACTTGGTGTGATTTATCAGGAGTAATCTCAACATTCGTCAATTTAAGGTACATTTCGTTTTTCATAGACGACACTATCTCACACCTCGACCAGTTTTTTGCCTCATTATCCAAACTTCCCAATCTCGAGACTATAATTGCTAATGTGTTTTACAACGAAGATTTGCAATTACCCTATGAAATTTTGAGGATGCCGAAGTTAAGGCATCTGATAATGAGTTTCCCCTATCATTTATCGGATCCCTCTAACATAGGAATCATCAACAAAAGTGATCTACAAACACTTGACAAAGTTTCCAATTTCATATTTACTGAAGATGTCATCAAAATACTCGTGAATCTAAAGAAGTTGACAGTTGTTTACGAGGGGTACGCTTATGATCAGGATGATTTTAATCTCAACAACCTTTTTCGTCTACAAAACCTTGAAGAATTAGAATTCTCTATCGGTCTACACCATTATACCTTCTTGCCTGACTCTTGTAGTCCCTCTTTGATATGGAACTACGTTTTTCCAATCAGTCTCAAGAAGTTAACTCTACAAGGAGTTCCTTTTCCTTGGGAAAATATGACCATAATTGGGTCTCTCCCAGATCTTCAAGTACTCAAGATAGTAGAAAATTGTATCGAAAGAGTTTCTGAGTGGACAACAATGGGAGGCCAATTTCTTCAACTCAAGCTCTTTTATTCTTCGTTAGATTATTTGGTTAAGTGGGAAGTGGAAAAAGAGCACCTCCCAAGCCTCGAAAGCTTGTTTTTCGAGGGTGTTAGGTGGATCGATGAGATTCCTTATGGATTAGGAGAAATAGATTCACTTCGACTTATTGAATTACGATCCTGTCGTGTGTCATTAGTGAATTCAGCAAAGCGAATCCAGAAGCAACATGATGAAAATGGGGATTATGCTTTTCAAGTTAATGTCGTTTATTCTGAGTATATGAAGAATTTTTATCGAAGTATTTGAAAGCAGAAATTATAAGAAATTTGTATTTGTTTGGATGAAAGTTTTTTGCTCTACTTATAATCCAATAAAGTAGAAGATTAGATATGCAGCCAGTTTAAGCGATGGCTTTGTTGGTGGGCCATTTACAAAATGTATCTATTTTTTTTTTCTTGCTCTTTGTCAACAAATCGACTTTCACTCATTAATGATCATTCAATTTTTTTTATCAAACTGAATTCAGGATTTTTCACATCAATAATATTATAAAATTTAAAAATAACAAAAAGCATTTATGTATAGTTTGGAAGATAATCCAATTAAATAAACTTAATTGTTCAACAATTTTTTTTTAAAGTTGGTTTAATGTTAAATTTGGTGTCAAATTAAATTTATATAAATTAAGTTTCATATGTGTATTTTGGATATTAAAATTTAAAATTAACTAAGACGTTGTGAGATTAGTTCTGTTCTCAATCTGATTCCTCGTTTCCAAAATCTGAATCCTAATCAAACTATAGTGTTTGCAAGAGCTTATTTTAAGTTCTTCTTATTTTCTACGTACAATTTCTAAATGTTTCATTGGTTTGAAGCTTGAAAACACTTAAAAGCTCATACAAACACTACCTAAATTTCTTGCTCTTGGTTCTAATTTGAAATAGAAATCAAAATACTCTTAAAAAAGAAAAGAAATACAAACCAAAATATGGAGTCGTGATCCGATCTAAAGCCATGATCCGATCTAATTTCTGACCAATCGAGTAAAAATGCCATGATCACGTGAGTGAATTATATGTAGGATTTTACAAATATTTGTAATAATCTT
>NW_027330691.1:0-2142 GCF_022965805.1 Primulina eburnea
TGGAATTGCCGCAATATTAGCGACGGTTGATGAAAAATCGTCGCTAATATAGCGACGGTTTTAATAAATCGTCGCTTAGCGACGGGTATTAGTAAATTGTCGCTAAATTTAATAGGCGATGATTTTTTAAAACCGTCGCTCTATAGCGACGGTTTAGGAAAAACCGTCGCTATAATAGCGACGGTTTTATTAAAACCGTCGCTACGCCTTCTGTTTTTTGTAGTGAACCGCGCTATGAATGACCGTTGTAAGTTTATCCACTCTCAAATCCAAATCACGTTCTAATAACTTCACTACTCTATTCTTCAATTCTAAAGCCATCAATCTTTGTTCCTGAAGTAACAATCAATATCTCATCCAATAATCGGACATCATAAATCTTCAATGGCTTATAAAAAACATGGTCTGAATCTCTTCAGCCGTACAAGATCATTTTCCACGAACTTAGGAACTCTTTATTCGTGTTTAATAGTAATTCTTGAACTTCCTTATCAAACCAATTAAATTAAACATTGATCAACATCGAACTCAAGGCAGATTCTTGAGGCAGACCCCTGCCTAAACAAACCCCACCCAATTCAATGTTGACTATATTACATTCAAACAACCTTTTTATCAAATCTAGAAATGCTTTATCTTCAATTTTCTCACCCAGTATCAAAAACAACTTATCAATATGGCAAGAACTAAATAATTCACGATAAAATTTAACAATAATCACCAACTTGGGTTCACCAGCGAATTCTTTAAATACCAAATCGATGTGTGGCAGCCCAAGTTTGCTCGCTTGTCATAGCAAAAGGTAGCAAACCTAAAAAACTTAAGCATAAACCAAAAACTTTTGAACTCTCTCCAAAGTAACTCTTATTACACATATATCTAAATAGAACATATTTTAAATGTTAGTTATCTAAATATATATATATATATATATAAAACATTCAAAACAACACTCTATTTTCCCACTTTTTTCTATTATATTTTTATGGAAAAGAATTTTGACAATGAAAATATAAGCTATAAACTTCACACACATTATTGTAGTTCTTCGCAGTGAAATTTGATGGATCTGACTGCGCTAATGGCAGAATATTTTGGGAACTTAAAAGCATGAAATATCACTATATCGGTAACTATATCTTTTTCATTATTTATAATATTTTATTATTTTTTTATATAATATAACAATTTTCAGTCACACCATAAATTCAACATGTGTTTTTCGATTTGATCACCGGTCCGGTTATGAAGGTGATCCGGTTATGAAAACATTGAAGTATACTTTTGTTTCCAACATCATCACAGAAAAATTATGTTTCAACGTTTACGGTTGTTCCGATTAAAAAATCACGCAGTTTCCACACAGTTACGAAAATTGTGCTTCCTAGATGACTACAGGATATTAATGCACGTCCCCTCCTCAGGTTCTCATTCAAGAAATCTTCGTTATATAAGTATTCTATTAAACGTTTCCTTTCCTGTCGCCATTTATACACGGGTCTTGAAGTGGGACTAACCATTTCATCTTCACGCAGTTTGCGTTTCTTACCCCTTTTCTGCACCAATGATGCATTAAAATGATTACCCTACAGCGAAATAAG
Organism: Primulina eburnea; assembly: GCF_022965805.1. Taxonomy (NCBI): domain Eukaryota; kingdom Viridiplantae; phylum Streptophyta; class Magnoliopsida; order Lamiales; family Gesneriaceae; genus Primulina; species Primulina eburnea. The sequence continues at coordinate 1,602 of NW_027330691.1, forward strand.
GAAACAATGAAGCGTATAACGTACTCTCTGAAATATTGATACTTGTAACTCTTTCTGCATAGACATATCCGTGGATATATTTTCTCTAGATCTTTTAACCGTTTTTTTCTAGCCTCTAGCTCTCGATATGAAGAATCTGTCTTCCTGCATGTTGACCGTGTTTGTAGAACCCGAAAATCAAATTACGTATAAGCCATGCATAATTTATATTATTTAAATTAAAAATGAATTTTTATGAAAATATGAGGTGTTTTATTTATTTTAAAAAGTAGATGTTTAGTTTCACCTTTTCAGGATAAATACGTGAGGTCGGACCGGAGTTTGGAAATTTGAGATAAGATTAATAATATGACAAATATTCATAAATTTAATTTAAGTCAAGAAATAATTTAATTTGAAGAAAAAGAATGTTTTAGGATTTATTAAATTAATGGGAGTCAAATTAGTAAATAAATTCTATTAGGTTCAATATTTATTTAAAGTTTAAGTAAAATGTGTAAACAAATGGGGATGAACTAATATAGGGTAAATATATTCAAGA
>NW_027330692.1:0-61683 GCF_022965805.1 Primulina eburnea
CGAATTAGCAAAAGTGGTCAACATGAAAATTGTAGCCCTATGTGTTTTCTTGAATCTCCCCAAATTTCAGGTCATTTGGAGGTCTGCTTAAAAAGTTATGCCCATTCTCCCAACATGTGTCAGTGTAGGAGTGACGATACACACAACTCACTTCGGGGCGTTTTTGGCTTGTCTTCCCTAATGATTTGAACAAAACCCAAAACGTGAAAGTTGTAGCATTATGTCTTAGCTTTCTAATGGTTATAGCCTCACCCAATTTGGATCAATATTCAAATCATTATGCTAAAACCCGTAAAAACTACTATATCTACATCTCATTTCCTACCAACTTCATAACACTATTTCTATGTACACATCTTACCATCACTATTTTGACATTTATTCATTCTCAATGCACCATAAACAATATAAAAGTCATGTTCAATCTCAATATTGATACTTCAATCATCACGTGAAATCTAATAAGGTAATTAACTACAAAATAAACGACATAAACGCATTATTATCATTTGTACGAGTAACCGGGCATTACAATTCTCCCCTCCTTCAAAGAATTTCGTCCTCGAAATTTGACGTACCATATAGTTCGGGATATCTCTGTTGAATCTCATCTTCTCGCTCCCAAGTTGCTTCTTCGATTGCATGATTTCGCCATAACAGTTTCACCAAGGGTATTTCCTTGCCTCGTAATACTTTTGATTTCCTATCGAGGATTTGGACTGGTCGTTCTTCATACGAGAGATTCGATGCAAGCTCCAATGGTTCGTAATGAAGAACGTGAGAAGGATTGGCCAAATACTTTCGTAGCAAGGAAACGTGAAACACATTGTGAACATTTGACAAGTTCGGAGGTAAAGCAACTCGGTAGGCTCTGTCTCCTATTCTTTCTAAGATTTCGAATGGACCGATATATCTTGGACTCAATTTTCCCTTCTTACCAAAATGCAAAATGCCCTTCAATGGTGATATCTTTACAAATACATGGTCACCACCCTGAAATTCCAATCGACGACGTCGCACATCAGCATAGCTTTTCTGTCGACTCTGGGCAGTGTGCATTCTTTCTCTGATCTTGGTTACCAATTCAGCTGTCTGTTGTACCAATTCAGGGCCTAACAATTTCCTTTCTCCTATTTCATCCCAATGTACTGGAGATCGACATTTTCTACCATATAATGCAGTATATGGTGCCATTCCAATGCTTGACTGATAGCTATTGTTATATGTAAACTCAGCCAACGGTAGTTTACTGTCCCAACTACCTGGGAAGTCAATAGTACCTGCCCTCAACATATCTTCTAAGATCTGATTTACTCGTTCTGATTGTCCATCAGTTTGAGGGTGGAATGCTGTGCTGAATGACAATCGAGTTCCCATAGCATGATGCAAGCTTTTCCAAAATGCAGATGTAAATTTTGGATCTCTATCTGATACAATGGACACTGGGATGCCATGAAGCCTCATTATCTCCTTGATGTATTCTTCAGCATATTGATTCATCGTGTATGTAGTCTTCACCGGAAGAAAGTGAGCTGATTTTGTAAGTCGATCCACAATAACCCATATAGCATTGAATCCTCTTTGTGTTCTTGGCAAACCAAGAATGAAATCCATCGTGATGTGTTCCCATTTCCACTCAGGAATGGGTAGCGGTTTCAGGAGCCCTGCTGGTCTTTGATGTTCAATCTTGACCTGTTGACAAGTTAGACATTGTGCAACAAATTGAGCAATGTCCTTTTTCATACCTGGCCACCAAAATAATGGTTTCAAATCCTTGTACATTTTCGTGCTTCCTGGATGGATCGAATATGGAGTAGCATGAGCATCAATAAGAATATCAGTTCTGATTGTTGCTTGCTTTGGCACACACAATCTACTACGATATGTCCAAATTCCTTTCTCATTCAATTCAAAGTTCGAATGTCCTTTTGCTTCATCTCGCTGCCTCAATTGTTGTAATTCACTGTCTATACTTTGTTCGGCCTTGATTCTATCTGCAAGTGTTGGTCGAACCATGAGAGATGATAACTTAATTGCAGCTCCCTTTGGAATAACATCAAGCTTCAAGTTCTGCAAATCCCATAAAATCTGCTCTTGTACTTGCATTGCAGCGATAGAACTGGACTTTCGACTTAACGCATCTGCAACAACATTGGCTTTACCTGGATGATAATTAATAACACAATCATAATCTTTCACCAATTCCAACCAACTTCGTTGTCGCATATTTAATTCTTTTTGCGTGAATAAATATTTCAAACTCTTGTGGTCCGTATATATTTCACACCGTTCACCATACAGATAATGACGCCATATTTTCAATGCAAATACCACTGCTGCCAGTTCTAAATCATGTGTGGGATAGTTCTTTTCATATTCTTTCAATTGCCTAGAGGCATAAGCAATCACCTTCCCGTGCTGCATCAAGACTGCTCCTAAACCTTGTTTCGAAGCATCACTGTACACTACAAAATCTCCTGATCCTTCTGGAATAGCAAGGACCGGTGCTGATGTCAATTTTGCCTTTAACTCTTGAAAACTGCGATCACATGCTTCGTCCCACACAAATTTCACATTCTTTCGAGTTAAAGCAGTCAAAGGCAATGCTATCTTAGAAAATCCCGCTATAAACCGACGGTAATAACCAGCTAGCCCAAGAAAACTACGTACCTCGGTAACAGTGGTAGGTCGTAGCCAGTTATTAACAGCTTCAATCTTACTTGGATCCACTGATATGCCTTCTTTGAAATGATATGACCCAAGAATGTGTTAGAGTAGGTGCCCGTCGAGCCAAGTGTTGGCCGAGTGTTCACAATGAAACTCTATGAATAAGCAGTCTTTATTTTAATAATATTTGAAATTATTACTTTGGCAAATCTTTATCTGTATACCCATGCTAGCTGCATAGATAAAGCCCTTGAATATACAAATAGTAGAAAGAATATGAGATGCTCATATGATGAGTATCATGAAACTCATATTTGTAATACTGTATATTCTAAACGGTTCCTAGTCGATTCAGCCGCCACTAAGAAGGATATAGGCCGCTCGAGTTAGAGACTAGTATCTGCGATGTGAGTACCATGTTTCATTGGTAGGGGACATTGTGATGTCCGAACATGCAGATAGGTGCTCCTTGTAGAGTGCACTGAACAACCCTCCATAAAAGGACTTTCCAAGTGGTTCTCACTTATCGAGTGGAAAAGTCCTGGTTTATGGTTGTACAGAATTAGTCCTTATGACCCGGGACAACATTGAGACTCTATGTGCTAGAATTACACTTTGACTTGTTTACCGACTCTCATGGGGTCATCAGGTGGCAAGGTTGGGTGTTCTGTCGAAACACATAGGAGTCGATGCATTGTAGTCGGGGATTCACCGCTTACCTTCGGGTATGGATATCCTATGTGTTATCATGTGTATGTAGATCGAAATCTCTGGCCAGAGTATGGTTGTAATTATGAAAGGGGTTTCATAGATTACACCATTGATGCAACTACGACATGACACATAGTATCGATTCATTGACAACTCTCGATAAACCAATGGTTGTCGAATCGGTCGGGATATATGAATTGAAGGGACCGTACTGTACGCTAACCATAATAGAATGGTTCTTGCAGGCACTATCATGTGATACCTAGGGAATCACGTAAGCGATGCTGCTAGGCGTTTAACGTGATTGGTTGGGTACTATCAGACTTGAGTTCTGACGTTCTTACTATCAAGGAGTTGATAAGTAAGAATGGAGCAATTGGGGTATGCTCGAATAAGGACATGTTTAGTCCGAATCACATGGAGATGTGAACCCACGGCTAGTTGTATCAATGAACCATTGAGGGCCACACAAGTACTAGCTTTGTAAATCCCGATGAGAAGTAAAAATAGTTCAATGTGTTGAACGGCTTATAAAGGAGTTTATAAGCGTAAGGAAAAATTAGAAGTATGACTTCTATAAAGGAGAAAATAGTTCAATGTGTTGAACGGCTTATAAATGTGTTTATAAGTGTAAAGAAAAATAGAAGTATGACTTCTATGAGAGAAATGTAAATTTTGATTTATGGAAGTGTTCCTAAATTAAAATTTGGCCAAGAGAATAATGCAATTGAAAATTGTGATTTTCATAAATATTATTATGGACTAAATAAATTAATTCAAGTGTTGAATTAATTAAATACTAGTGGACCTAGTAGAGTCAAAATAATTAAATTAATTCAAGTGTTGAATTAATTAAATTATATTGAGTCTTGTAGAGCTCAATTTAAATTAATTATTTAACTAGTGGGACTTGGGTAAATTCAAGTCATGTTTAATTAGTCTCAAATATGTTTGAGATAATTAAATTTAGTCCATGGTTTTTTATTTGATAAAAAACTATATAATATACATGCATGGGAGGTGAAGAGTTGGGGAATACTTTTGATTAAAATAATACATGACATGCAACTTTTTGGAACTACTTTTTGCACCCCCAAGACAACTCATTCTCCCCCATTCTCACATGGTGATGGCCGAAATCTATCTCTCACTTTCTCTCCAATTTTTCTCTCCATTTTTGTGTTCTTGAATTGTTTAAGAACACACACTTCTCTTTGAAAAATCCTCTTAATTTTCTAGTGCAAATTAAGAGGGGATTTACCTAGTTGGTGGTGGGCCTTATTTTGGAGAAAAGGGAGTTGGAGGCTTGTAGATCTTCAACCTTGAAGAGCTTTGTTGTTTACAACAAAGTTGGAGCCACAATCAACTTTTAAAGTTGATAGGTACATTTCTTTAACATCCTATGAATGGTGTTTTGTTTTTAGTAAATATTGCACAAGATTTTTGGGGGTGGCCGAAAATTTTTAATAAAAATTTCGATTTTATGCTTCCGTTGCGTTTCCGGCCACTGTAACCGGTCCGCTTTCAAGTGGTATCCGAGCTTAGGTTACGGATTTTGTGTAATATTTACGTAATATTATGTTGAGATCGATTTCTAACCGTTTGAGATTTTTTGTGCAAAATATATCATAGGGCCGAAAATTTTTGAGGAAAAACAAAAAAAAAAAAATGTTTTTCGGGCAGCCCCTCGGGCTGCCCGAGGGGGCTGCCAGAAATTTCGGGCAGCCGAGGGGCAGCCCAAGGGGCTGCCCGAAATGTTCAGTTTTAAAATAAAAAAAAAAAATTTTTTTGTTGTTGCCGGAATCCGGCGACGGAGCTCCGGCGACGGCGATGACGGCTAGGGTTTCCAAAAGGTGTTTTGGTTAATCCAAGTGTCATGGGCCTTGAGATGTTGGGCCATTGGATGGCCAACATAATTTGTGAAATTTAAATGGGCCAATGTAGTGACCCGTTCCAGAATCACCTACTAATCAAAAACTAAGCATGCAATTAACCTAATTAACAATAATCAGAGATAACAGCGGAAAATACCAACAAATGATAGTTATACAACCCAATCAAAATAGAATAGTACTGAAAACTAAACCAACCAGATACTCACTGTCCTCCTCCTGCTCTTCCCGAGCTGTCCAACCTGAGGCCTGCCCCGAGGGAATGGGGTGTCCAAGATAAACAAAAACCGAGGACGTGAGCGATAAGAACGCCCAGTACAAAAGTATGAGTATACAGACCTATATGAAATGCACATGCTATGATCATGATACCGGGGTAGTCAAGAAACAGGAATCACAAAGGATCTCAAAATGCTCAGTCTAGAGGCGCCAAGTGGATAGTGCCGCGCGGTACACCTCTGGGTCACTGCATCCACTACAAGACAGACGTGGACCTAAAATGTCCCGGACCACCGAAGCCCTCCCGACCCGTCGGCCACTGTGTACTCTCGGTGTCCATGCGTCCACAAGACAGGGCTGAGCGGCCCCAAGATATAGCTTATCTCGAAAGAGATACAGCTCAACAGTAAAGGCTATCTCGAAGGAGATACGGCTCAACATGATATGCAATATGCATCATAACTCGTGACATAATAGCATGCATCATATGACATATAACAATGCAGCAAATACTCATGCAACACATATATGAATGTATACTCAACCAGGATATCTCGGATAGTACTTTCGTACCTCTATCACAGCAAGCCTAGCCTTACGCAACACCGCTAATCAGGTCTAGCACAAGCCTACGCATCAAAAGCATACTCAATCAATACTACCATGCTCGACTAGCAAAACCAGTACTCCCTAGTACTACCAAAGGTTTAGGGTTTACCTTCGTCCGTCGACAGCCCTTTGATGTCGATTGCCTTGAAACTCAGGCGCCGCTACGCTACTACTCCTGGCAGCTCTTGGCTATCGCTCGACCAACAACTAACCCTAGAAACCTTCCAAACTCTCCAAAATGAGAGAAAACTCAAGAAATTGGCAAGTCAAAAATGAGAAATCCGAGCACTATTTATAGGCCATGTTCGGATCCTCCGAACAACACTTCGGAACGTCCGAACGCTACGTGTCCATTGGCTCTTGACAGCTCATGATCGGATCCTCCGATCATACACTTCGGACCGTCCGAACATGCACGTGTCCATCTGCTCTTGACACCTCATGATCGGATCCACCGAACCCACTGCGGACCTTCCGAACTCTTCGGTGCTTCCAAACCATCTTCGGTCCGTCCGGTCATGACTCGGTCAAAATTACACCTTAAACCTTCTTAATCACCATTACTCCGTTAATTACCCAATTTGGAATTCGGGCTACTACATTCTCCCCCCCTTAAAAACGATTTCGTCCTCGAAATCAAGTTTAGAGGATGAACAAAACGAAAATAACAACATCGTTACCCTCAAAATCTAAGGGACAACCCATCACTAGACGCTTGGCTAAAACCGAATGATCCATCGGAGTAGAAACAGAAAGAATGACGTCTATGATCGTCCTGGTTACCCCATCGACCTACACTCCCCTGACTACTCCCGTCACCAAAGTGGTCAGCCATTGCTACAACATAGAATGGGGAAACTAGTAAATTGGTCAACGGAAATCCCAAAACAGAAATCTATATCCCAAAATCGTATGCATGCTCTGATACCATAAATGTAGTGACCCGTTCCAGAATCACCTACTAATCAAAAACTAAGCATGCAATTAACCTAATTAACAATAATCAGAGATAACAGCGGAAAATACCAACAAATGATAGTTATACAACCCAATCGAAATAGAATAGTACTGAAAACTAAACCAACCAGATACTCACTGTCCTCCTCCTGCTCTTCCCGAGCTGTCCAACCTGAGGCCTGCCCCGAGGGAATGGGGTGTCCAAGATAAACAAAAACCGAGGACGTGAGCGATAAGAACGCCCAGTACAAAAGTATGAGTATACAGACCTATATGAAATGCACATGCTATGATCATGATACCGGGGTAGTCAAGAAACAGGAATCACAAAGGATCTCAAAATGCTCAGTCTAGAGGCGCCAAGTGGATAGTGCCGCGCGGTACACCTCTGGGTCACTGCATCCACTACAAGACAGACGTGGACCTAAAATGTCCCGGACCACCGAAGCCCTCCCGACCCGTCGGCCACTGTGTACTCTCGGTGTCCATGCGTCCACAAGACAGGGCTGAGCGGCCCCAAGATATAGCTTATCTCGAAATAGATACAGCTCAACAGTAAAGGCTATCTCGAAGGAGATACGGCTCAACATGATATGCAATATGCATCATAACTCGTGACATAATAGCATGCATCATATGACATATAACAATGCAGCAAATACTCATGCAACACATATATGAATGTATACTCAACCAGGATATCTCGGATAGTACTTTCGTACCTCTATCACAGCAAGCCTAGCCTTACGCAACACCGCTAATCAGGTCTAGCACAAGCCTACGCATCAAAAGCATACTCAATCAATACTACCATGCTCGACTAGCAAAACCAGTACTCCCTAGTACTACCAAAGGTTTAGGGTTTACCTTCGTCCGTCGACAGCCCTTTGATGTCGATTGCCTTGAAACTCAGGCGCCGCTACGCTACTACTCCTGGCAGCTCTTGGCTATCGCTCGACCAACAACTAACCCTAGAAACCTTCCAAACTCTCCAAAATGAGAGAAAACTCAAGAAATTGGCAAGTCAAAAATGAGAAATCCGAGCACTATTTATAGGCCATGTTCGGATCCTCCGAACAACACTTCGGAACGTCCGAACGCTACGTGTCCATTGGCTCTTGACAGCTCATGATCGGATCCTCCGATCATACACTTCGGACCGTCCGAACATGCACGTGTCCATCTGCTCTTGACACCTCATGATCGGATCCACCGAACCCACTGCGGACCTTCCGAACTCTTCGGTGCTTCCGAACCATCTTCGGTCCGTCCGGTCATGACTCGGTCAAAATTACACCTTAAACCTTCTTAATCACCATTACTCCGTTAATTACCCAATTTGGAATTCGGGCTACTACAGCCAAAGTTTCTTTTTTGATGTAAAATGGTTTTTGGGCCCTTAAGTTTAAATTTACAATTGTTGCACATATTTTCTCATAAAATAAATAATTGAAGTAGGACTTTAATTATTTATAGTAAATGGTGATTTACAAGAAATTCGATTATAAATAAATTAATTTGAAAGTAGACAAAGGTGTTTGTATACTTTGTTAATTTAATTTATAATTGTGGCGGTTAGTGATTGGATCAAGATATATAATATTGGATCAATTAATTATAGTGATAATTAATTGATGGTGTATGATATGTGATATTATGCATGAAGGATGATCAAAAGCCCAAGCCCAATTTGCTAGGTGTATGCTAGGATATTTGTGTTGAATGATTGTAATAATTATCAATTTAAAGTGGGCTTGTTTTATGGCTCGTTCCCACCCCATGAGATGTATCCCTATGTGCCATGGATATTTATTTGTAAATATTAGAATAGGGGAAGATCAAGATTGGAAGATGGTGGCCTTGGTGATTATGAAGATCGAAGACATGTAATATTGGATGCTAATGTAATAATGTAGTTGCATTGCATCCCGTGCATTTACCCTAGGATTGGACCTAGGCCCGTGTTTGGCTCACACGGGCCATTAGTTTTGGGGCGATTGATCATCCTTGTATTGTTTACTGTTTATAATATATGCATGATATGTTATAAATAATGAATATGTGCGTTATTATTATGATAATAACAAAGTTGCATGAATCCGGCAAACATACGATCAAACATAGCGAGCTTTTAAAATAAAATTAATGATGAGACCTTTCAAAATTAAAAACCCTCATTTTGAATAAGATTCAAAATTAATATCAAGTCCGAAAAGGGGAATTATAAAATTGGTTATAATTTCCTTGTCTTCCATCGACAATGGGTGCATGATGAACGCTACCCGTACTCGGGGCTCGGCTCATATTATTGGGGGGGCCTTGAGTGCCGGAAAGCTGTGACATCCATTGACATAGTGATGTGAACTACGTGGAACTCCCATGATTTCGGCTCATATTATTGAGGGAACTCATGGCGACCGTCCATTAAGGTTCAATATCGATGGGTTAGGCTTGACACGTAAAGATGAACGACGTCATATTATTGGGTCCTAATCAAACGTGAGACAAAAGTTTACGTAGAGGGTTGCATTGTGATGCAATTGGAAACTACCTTTTAGGAATTGTGATTGGCTGATATTATTCGGGATCACAATTCGTTAATTGGACCTTACGTACCTACTGAGGAAAGGAGTTTCCCGTTTTCACTAGAGGGTAGTGAAAGATGTCAAAACAGTGGGAGCAAATATTTATGAAGTAAAAGTCCAAACTTCATATCTTACTAAATATTTAAAATAGTCATCAACATTTATCTGTTTTTACTTTTCAGTACAAATCAACAATGTCTTCGATGCGCAATTCGATATCTGTAATACTCGACAAACACATATTAACTGGACCTAATTACCTCACTTGGCTAAGAAATTTAAAAATAGTCTTGAATTCGGAAAGGGTAACATATACACTGACTCAGTCGCCCCCTGTTGAGGCTCCGACTGACTGCACTCCTGAGGAATTGCAGGCTTACAAGGAATGGTGTGACCATGACTTGATAGCCAGGTGTTATATGCTGACTTCTATGAACGATGAGCTACAGAGGCGTTTTGAGGGTGCAAAGAATGCTACTGATATTCATTTGCATCTCAAAGAGCTCTTTGGTGAGCAAACACGACCTCTAAGGCATGCTACCGTCAAGGAGCTGATCACTTTGCGCATGCGAGAGGGGACCTCGGTCCATGAGCATGGCCTAAAGGTGATCGGGCTCGTGGACAAGCTCGTTGGCATGGATCTGATCCTGCCTTCGGAGTTGACCACCGACATGTTGCTGTTATCGCTGCCTAGCTCATTTGATCCTTTTGTGGTGAACTTCAACATGAACAAGATGGAACCGACCCTTGAGGAGTTGGTAAACATGCTTGTTACGTTTGAATCCACCATCAAGAAAGAGAAGTTGGTTCTTTATGTGGGTTCTTCATCTGGTACGAAGATTGATCCACATGGGAAGGGAAAGAAGAGTTCTTTCCAACGTCCTGAGAAGAACATGCCCTTGTTGAGGCAATCTCCGAACCCTGTTGAGGCAGCCAGACCAGTTAAGGCTGACAAGACTAATGATGTATGTCATCACTGCAAGAAGCCTGGACATTGGAGGCGTAATTGCAAAGAATATCTTGCCCAGAAGTGTTCTGGAAACGGTATGTTCTAAATTTAAGTAAACATTTTAATTAACTCTACTTCTTGGGTATTAGATACCGGTTGTGACTCACATCTCTGTAATGGGTTACAGGTGATGGGAAGAAGTAGGAAGCTTAAGGAAGGTGTGACCTTCTTGAGGATGGGCAATGGAGCAAGAGTTGCTGCCAAGGCTATTGAGGATGTTTACTTATTATTGAACAATACTTTAAGTTAATTTTAAGAGATGTTTTGTTTGTACCTGTTTGGTGTAAAACATTGTTTCCATTTCTATTGTGATAAAAATGGATATTCTTGTTTATTTAGCAAAGGTGTTTGCAACATTTACAAGAATGAATGTTTAAATGGTACTTGAGAACTTGAAAACGATCTCTATAACTTAAAAATAAAAGATATTCTACTAAATGTCCAATCAAAGGCAAACACCATATGAGATATGGATGGGTAAGCCTCCCAAATATTCTTATCTTAGAATATGGGGAGCCCTGCTTATGTGAAGCAGGTTAGTGGGAGATAAATTGGATTGTTGATCCATTTTATGTTACTTTGTGGGATATCCAAGGAATTAAGTTGGATATTATTTCTATCATCCCCAAGAAACAAAGGTGTTTGTTTCTAGGAATGCAACCTTTTTGGAAAGGGATTTTCTATTGGATAGAAAAGGCAGATGATAGAACTCGAAGAGGTTCGAGAGACACCCACAATTATAGAACCCACACCCGATGAGCCAAGAGAGGAGATACAAGCTCCTAGCAGATACGAGAAAGTCTCGAGACCACCCATGAGGTATGGTCAGCTTCTTGAAGAAGGCCATGATGAGCCTAACCATGGATGTGATCCAAGGACCTTCAAGGAAGCGTTATCTGATGCCGATTCATCCAAGTGGCTTGAAGCAATGGAATCTGAGTTGAATTCCATGCATTCGAACCAAGTGTAGGATCTTGTGGATCCATCTGAGGGAACTGTTCCCACAGGGACTTGGGGCGGATGGGAAGGTATTGACCTTCAAGGCGCGATTGGTGGCAAAAGGATGTACTCAAAGACAAGGAGTTGACCTTGAGGAAACCTTTTCCCAGTCGCAATGTTCAAGTCCATAAGGATTTTGCTAGCCATAGCTGCATGGTATGACTATGAGATATGACAGATGGATGTTAAGACAGTCTTTCTTAATGGGGATTTTAAGAAAGTGAATTACATGTCTCAACCTGAAGGGTTTACATCTGTCGGAAGTGAGCATATGGTATGCAAACTTCAGAGATCTATTTATGGTCTAAAGATGGCATCTAGGAGTTGGAACCTCAGATTCGATAGTACGATCAAAGAGTTTGATTTACTAAGAATCATGAGGGACCCTGTGTGTATAAGAAGGTCAGTGGGAGTGTTGTGACATTCCCGGTATTTTATGTTGATGACATTCTACTCATTGGGAATGATGTAGGAATGTTGCAATCAACTAAGATATGATTAGCGAGTGAGTTCTCGATGCAGGACTTGGGTGAAGCATCTTTTGTATTGGGATACAGATCTATTGAGATAGATCGAAAAGATGGCTTGGTCTCACCCAGTCCACATACATGATACCATCGTGAAGCGGTTCTCGATGGATGAGTCCGTGAGAGGACATCTACAAATGTGTCATGGCGTGTCCCTATCCAAGTCTGTCTCCCAAGACTGATGCAGAGATAGTGGCGATGACACGCATTCTGTAATGCCCGAGAATTTAATTAACGTAATCTGAGATGATTTGTTGATTATGACTTGATGTAATTATAGCCGGGCCAGTTCGAGATCAAATTGGAAAAATTTTGAGGGACACAAGATTTGGGCCGAATGTCATTCGCCCGGGCGGGAGTTTATGACCGCCCGAGCGAGAGGGTTTAATGGTAGAAAGCCGAGAGTCCTTCGCCCGGGCGGCACTTTTTGTCCGCCCGAGCGCGCATGTAGAATTGTGAGGGCCGAGAGTGCTTCGCCCTAGCGAGCAGGTTTTGACCGCCCTAGCGAGCAACGTGCTGCGTGAAGAAGTATGCCACTTGCCATGCATGCGAGATGGATATATATATGTGTGCAAAACTCGATGCTCCTCCATTCTTTCAGCCTGGAAGTCGAGAGTTTAGAGGAGAGATTTGATATTCTTGAGGGTAGAATTCAATTTACGAGCAAACCGTATATCTGAATTGAAATCCGACTTCGGTACTGTGTTCCTATCAAAGCAGGCTTCATCTGGACGTAAGGTTTGTTACGTTTAGACCAGATTTGAATTTATGATATTGTCAGAATTGAATATGATTCAGATATGGTGTTTATACTACCGTAGATATTGTATAATCGAAGACAGATTTAAGAATAAGTTGGTTATACAATTGTTATGAATTTTAGAAGATATTGACTGAGACTTCAAACTAAATGGTAGTATTCTTGATTCAAGAATGCATAGAGGATTATTCTTATGGGTCTGGATAGGTTTTCAGTAGTTATGTGAAGTCAGATAGAGGAAATAATACCGTATGTCTGTATTATCTATTTCAGCATTTCTGAAGATGCAGTTGTTAGACATTCATATGCTGGAATTAGAAGAATGATATTATGGTATTGACTCCAAGTTCTGATAGGTTATTTGTGATGTTGAGATTGTCGGGTTATCGACATGATATGATATGCCGTCTACACATCAGTTGGCGCAGATTAGTCAGATTCAGTATTGATTTATGTTATATTATGATCTTGTTGATATGAATCAGATTGTGGTTTGTTCAGATATGGCTCAGATTATATACTGAATTGGGTATTGGTCAGAACAGATTGTGATTTGAACTACATATTGATACAGTGTATTTGTTATTGTCGTTTCAGATCAGGGATGAACAGATTCGACTTCGAGACGTCGTCTTCATCAGATCAGGAAGACAAAGGTATAATTCATGTGATATTCGGGACGCATAACTCAAATTAGATTAATTTGAGTTTCCCAATAAAATCACATACTAGATTATTGTTTATATTGTTATCTGATTATGCTTTGATTATAGAATCTGTATTCAAGCAGGTAAGATAATTGTGATATTCAGTTATGAATATGATTATGCTTTGTTTACAGATTGTTATTCATTGCAGTTAAGATAGGAAAATATTTGACAGGCATTGTCAAATATCTAGACGTTTCGGTGTATCTCAGCATAGGAGTAGGTATTACTCTTATTGCCGCCGTTGATACAGCTCAGACCGAAGTCTAGGAATGAGACGTTCATTACCCCGATTGGAGGGTAGGTAGTGACGTCTTATTCACACCGGGATCCCTAGAGTTCTAGTCGAGTCAAGTCTAGACGTGATTTGATTAGGACTGCATGCTTATATGGATGTGGTTCCTAGATCATAGGACCCATCATTATTGCTTCCAATTGTGCTAGCATGTTTTTATGATTTAGATTGGTTATATGCATGGTTGGTTGATTTGAAGTGCATGCTTGTTGTGTGATTAGATTTCATAGCTTATGAAATCTAATGTTTCGATTTTATTCGTAACAGCATGTTTCATGAATTATTTTATGTATATACATGTTTACCATGTTTTATACTGGGATTTATTCTCACCGGAGTTATCCGGCTGTTGTCTTGTTTTGTATGTGTGCATGACAACAGGTGGGGCAGGATCAGGGTCGAGATGACGATGAGAGAAGACGAGTTAGCGTGGTGATTCCGGACTTACAGTAGACTTGGTTTTATTACTTGACGTTAGTAGTGGAACTTTAGATTAGATTATTGTACTTTTAATACTGAAATGTATTTTATACAGATATGTGTAGTATTTAGATTCCATTACCTTCCGCTATTGTATATTAAAAAGAAAAATTTTTAGACCCTGTTTTATCTTAATTGATAATTAAATCCCAACGATGATTAAGAAAATGATTAGCGTCCGGGTCCCCACAACAGGTGGTATCAGAGCGAAGATCCTTTAGAGATAGATTTTTAGATTGAGATAGTCAGAACTGATAGATCTGTTATACTGACTTAGATTGAGATAGAAGAGAATGAGCGGGGTAGATGAATTTTCTTTCCTTGCATGTGTGTGCTAGCATGAGATTTTTTATGATGTTGACTGACATTGTGTGCTAGCATGAGACTATGTGTTACTGCTTAAAGATACATGTTTACCTGATTATGTGAATTAGATTGGTATTCTGTATCACTGAATACGAATCAGCTCGGATTCATGACCAGCAGTAAGATGGTCAGGAAAAGATTTGAAACAGGTTTGTGGTATGGGATTACTGATGTTTTTGGTAATCAAATATAGCTCCCCGCAGAATTCCAGAAAAAGGCAGTACGTCATATGATCAGACAGATAGAACAGAATCTCAGATAGATGTGGCAGAAATTCAGATGGAAACACAGTTACAGAGGTTTCAGTCGTTTCAACCGCCAATTCTGAAAGGAACTGAGACGTCAGTAGATTGTGAGAAATGGCTAGAGGAGACAGAAATGTTATTTGAATTCCTGAATTTCACGGATGAGTGTAGAATTAGGCTTATTGAGAACCAGTTGCAAGAGACTGCTAGAAGATGGTGGTTACTCACCAAAGGAGCCTTAGAGCAGAGTCGTTCAGTGATTACGTGGAAGACCTTTAGATTTGAATTTTATCAAAGATTCTTCCCTACCTCATATAGACAGGATAGAAGTGCAGAATTTGCAAACCTGAGACAAGGCCAGATGAGTATTGAAGAGTACTTGGCACATTTCTTCACACTTCTACGTTTTGCTCCTCTTGTGGCTAGAAATGATGATGCTATTTCTAGTCAGTTCATTCAGGGATTGAATCCAGAAGTACGTACATTGGTGAATGTGAAGCAATCAAGTAGTTTTGCTGATACTTTGAATAGAGCCAAAAGAGCGGAAACGGTTCTGACAGGACAACAGGAAGTGTTGTATGATCTTCCAACTCCGAATCCACAGCAACTGCCTTCTAGAGTCGAGATTGGCAGCAGCAGTGATATAAAGAAAGAACCATTGAAAGCTCAAAAGAAACCGTTCAAGAAAGTAGGAAATGTTTCTTCTAGCTCCAGTGGTTCCAGCCCGAGCTATACAGGAGTATACTGTAGGATTTGCGGAGGGAGACATTCCTCAGAGCAATGCAAAGGAGTGCTTGGATAGTGCAATATCTGTAAGCAGACGGGACACTTTGCTAAAGTTTGTCCTCAGAAACATTTTCGAAGATCTTAAAGAGCACAGTCATTGGTGACAATGACAGAAAAACAGACCCAGTAGTTACAACAGGTATCATTTTTTATGATTATATTGCATACGTATTGATATATACTAATGCATTCGTTATGAGTATCTGTGAATGAGTGGTATGGAGATATGCTGTATCTGTTGGGTCTGTGTATACTGTAGTATTGATTCCTTGGCTGTTGAGGAATATGTTGATATCAGCAATTTCTGTGACATATTATATACTCAGTTAGATGAGGATGGGACTGGATTAGATATGATGTACTGGTGTTATATGATTTCGATCTCAGTATGGATATGTACTGCTAAACAAGTACAGAAATATTGTAGCATGTGTTCTGGAAATAGTTGATAAATGAGGATTCTAGATCTAGAATTCCTTAGATCATTGTACTGTTCTTGACTTGATTAGTACAGAAAGGAATAGATAGTATCCTTATGTATTCAGTAGATCCACTGAAATCGAGTCTAGCAGTAACACATGGGCTAGTAATCTAATAGTTGACTGGTGTTGGCCTAGATAGGATGTCAGATGTGTTTTATATCAGAATGAACTGAAAGAATTTACAGATTAAGGTATGGGCTGAAGAATCCAGTTGATTACATATTTCTCTTGAAGACATTTCAGTTCTGTTTCTAGATTGGCAGATTATGTGTTCAAGGGTAGTCTGAAGAATAATGCTTGTTATCTCTATGATTTATTGATATATTGGCAGCATTCAATTGATTATATTGAATATTTGAAGACTGGGTTAAATATTTCGAGAATTGTGATTATTGTATACAGCAATGGGTCAGGTATGGATCAGAATGCAGTTATTGATACAGGTTTATATTCAGACTATGTGGTATCAGGAATGTCAGAATTAGCATAATGTCAGATATGTCAGAACTTTCTTATCTGATTTGGACAGATTATCTTCTTCTTATTTTCTTTTTCTTGTATTGCTTTATGTCTGCTGATTATTGTTATGATTCTAAATCAGTATTTGAGACATCTTATATTGGTTGGGAGTATATTCTATTTGCAGATGAGATATAGCAGTTGATCTGGGCAGTATGAAGATTAGTCAGCCAGCCAGAATCTATTATGTTATGAGTTTTCTTAAACTCACTAGATCTGTATAGGTTCTTTCTATTCAGAATTTGATGTTATTGGGAGTCAGTGTGTGATGCAGACTAGTGTAAAAAGTTCAGAAATGTAATCAGAATGTTCAGAACTGTATTTTGTTGATCAGATCAGTATAACAGCTATGTAATTTGTGTTTTGTATAAGACCGATTATCGTGTTATATCAGAAGGTTTCAAATTGTTACAGCTTTTGGTATTGATAGTCAGAGCCGAATACCAGGTAGGTATTTCTTCGTTCTTTTATGTTATTAACTGATCTTGTACAGCATTAGTTCGAATCTGAAGTCACAGGTAGTGTCAGAACTGCACTGGGGTGGATTCAGGTTTCATTCAGCTATTTCAGAATGTAAGATATTCGAACAGATAATGTGGCATAGATAGATGAGATCAGTTGGGACAGCAAATTATGTTGTAAGATTGGTAGAAATGGTACTGATATGTTTGAATTGAGAACAAAAGAAGCCAGAAAGATATGAATCAGAAGATGATTACCGATTTAGTATATTTCTGAATAAGAAAATGTGAGTATGGCTTTCGGGATAAAAGTACCGTCAATTCTACAGCTTATGATATGATATGATTATGATTGACAGAATATTCAATCTATATCTATCAGTTTGTACCAGATTACGTACAAACAGAACCAGATGACATAGATCAATGTCAATGGAATTGTCAGATTTACTAGAATGCTGCATTAGATGATATCAGATTGTGATTGGGATGGAGCGGTACTTGTGACGGAAATATCATGAGCTCTCCCTCGCAGAGTTGTTACAGATTGACAGGTAGTCAGCGTGTAGTAACCAGATATTGGCGGATATGGGTAGAACTTTAGTACTAGATGTTAGTACTAGCTGTTATGAATGGTTGTCAGGGTATGACTTACGGTATGACCATAAATATCCAGCTAGATTAGAATGAATAGATGTAAGAAACCAATGTCGGATGATGACGATTGGTATTGGGAGCCGAAGATGGAATAGCAACTACAGGTGGTATTGCTTTGTTATAAATTGCAATTGGCGTATACAGGTGTTATATAGCCAGTAATATGGGATTGATTCGGCTAGTGAAATGAGTTTGGATGTTAAACTCTGTCATATATTTCTTCTGACAGATTTGGTTTGATGATTGGTGAGTTCGAGGACGAACTCAGATCTAAGAGGGGGAGAAATGTAATGCCCGAGAATTTAATTAACGTAATCTGAGATGATTTGTTGATTATGACTTGATGTAATTATAGCCGGGCCAGTTCGAGATCAAATTGGAAAAATTTTGAGGGACACAAGATTTGGGCCGAATGTCATTCGCCCGGGCGGGAGTTTATGACCGCCCGAGCGAGAGGGTTTAATGGTAGAAAGCCGAGAGTCCTTCGCCCGGGCGGCACTTTTTGTCCGGCCGAGCGCGCATGTAGAATTGTGAGGGCCGAGAGTGCTTCGCCCTAGCGAGCAGGTTTTGACCGCCCTAGCGAGCAACGTGCTGCGTGAAGAAGTATGCCACTTGCCATGCATGCGAGATGGATATATATATGTGTGCAAAACTCGATGCTCCTCCATTCTTTCAGCCTGGAAGTCGAGAGTTTAGAGGAGAGATTTGATATTCTTGAGGGTAGAATTCAATTTACGAGCAAACCGTATATCTGAATTGAAATCCGACTTCGGTACTGTGTTCCTATCAAAGCAGGCTTCATCTGGACGTAAGGTTTGTTACGTTTAGACCAGATTTGAATTTATGATATTGTCAGAATTGAATATGATTCAGATATGGTGTTTATACTACCGTAGATATTGTATAATCGAAGACAGATTTAAGAATAAGTTGGTTATACAATTGTTATGAATTTTAGAAGATATTGACTGAGACTTCAAACTAAATGGTAGTATTCTTGATTCCAGAATGCATAGAGGATTATTCTTATGGGTCTGGATAGGTTATTCAGTAGTTATGTGAAGTCAGATAGAGGAAATAATACCGTATGTCTGTATTATCTATTTCAGCATTTCTAAAGATGCAGTTGTTAGACATTCATATGCTGGAATTAGAAGAATGATATTATGGTATTGACTCCAAGTTCTGATAGGTTATTTGTGATGTTGAGATTGTTGGGTTATCGACATGATATGATATGCCGTCTACACATCAGTTGGCGCAGATTAGTCAGATTCAGTATTGATTTATGTTATATTATGATCTTGTTGATATGAATCAGATTGTGGTTTGTTCAGATATGGCTCAGATTATATACTGAATTGGGTATTGGTCAGAACAGATTGTGATTTGAACTACATATTGATACAGTGTATTTGTTATTGTCGTTTCAGATCAGGGATGAACAGATTCGACTTCGAGACGTCGTCTTCATCAGATCAGGAAGACAAAGGTATAATTCATGTGATATTCGGGACGCATAACTCAAATTAGATTAATTTGAGTTTCCCAATAAAATCACATACTAGATTATTGTTTATATTGTTATCTGATTATGCTTTGATTATAGAATCTGTATTCAAGCAGGTAAGATAATTGTGATATTCAGTTATGAATATGATTATGCTTTGTTTACAGATTGTTATTCATTGCAGTTAAGATAGGAAAATATTTGACAGGCATTGTCAAATATCTAGACGTTTCGGTGTATCTCAGCATAGGAGTAGGTATTACTCTTATTGCCGCCGTTGATACAGCTCAGACCGAAGTCTAGGAATGAGACGTTCATTACCCCGATTGGAGGGTAGGTAGTGACGTCTTATTCACACCGGGATCCCTAGAGTTCTAGTCGAGTCAAGTCTAGACGTGATTTGATTAGGACTGCATGCTTATATGGATGTGGTTCCTAGATCATAGGACCCATCATTATTGCTTCCAATTGTGCTAGCATGTTTTTATGATTTAGATTGGTTATATGCATGGTTGGTTGATTTGAAGTGCATGCTTGTTGTGTGATTAGATTTCATAGCTTATGAAATCTAATGTTTCGATTTTATTCGTAACAGCATGTTTCATGAATTATTTTATGTATATACATGTTTACCATGTTTTATACTGGGATTTATTCTCACCGGAGTTATCCGGCTGTTGTCTTGTTTTGTATGTGTGCATGACAACAGGTGGGGCAGGATCAGGGTCGAGATGACGATGAGAGAAGACGAGTTAGCGTGGTGATTCCGGACTTAGAGTAGACTTGGTTTTATTACTTGACGTTAGTAGTGGAACTTTAGATTAGATTATTGTACTTTTAATACTGAAATGTATTTTATACAGATATGTGTAGTATTTAGATTCCATTACCTTCCGCTATTGTATATTAAAAAGAAAAATTTTTAGACCCTGTTTTATCTTAATTGATAATTAAATCCCAACGATGATTAAGAAAATGATTAGCGTCTGGGTCCCCACACATTCCGTATGCTTCGGCAAATGGTAGCATCATGTATGGGATGATATCTACACGTCCTGACGTGGCGTTTTCACTATGTGTAGTGAAGAGATATCAATCGAACCCCGGTCTTCCACACTATAAAGCTGTGAAAGACATCCTCAAGTTGTTGAGAAGGACCAATAAGTTGTTCTTGGTCTATGGGGGTAGAGAACTGAAATTGGAAGGCTATACCGACTCTAGCTTCCAAAGCGATATCGATAACCTGAAGTCAACCTCTAGTTTTGTATTCATGCTCAAAGGTGCTGCTGTCTCTTGGAAGAGTTCCAAGCTAGACAATATTACGGATTCCAGCACAGAGGCCGAATACATTGCTGCATGAGATGCAGCAAGAGAGGCTGTTTGGATAAAGAATTTCGTCTAAGAGTTGGACGTAATTCCTAATGAAGTTGCTCCTGTCCCGGTGTTGTGTGACAACACGGGAGCTTTAGCTCAAGCAAAGGAGACAAGGTCTCATCAGAAATCCAAACTCGTATTGAGAAAGTACCACATCCTCGGAGAGATTGTGGAAAGAAGAGTAGTGTCTATTGACAATGTCGGCTCCGTAGATTATGTTGTTGATCCACTAGCTAAGCCTTTACCTGGACCATTGTTCGACAAGCATCGCGAATCAATGGGTTTTAAGCATAAGGGTAGTTGGCTCTAGTGCAAGTGGGAGATTGTTAGAGTAGGTGCCCGTCGAGCCAAGTGTTGGCCGAGTGTTCACAATGAAACTCTATGAATAAGCAGTCTTTATTTTAATAATATTTGAAATTATTACTTTGGCAAATCTTTATTTGTATACCCATGCTAGCTGCATAGATAAAGCCCTTGAATATACAAATAGTAGAAAGAATATGAGATGCTCATATGATGAGTATCATGAAACTCATATTTGTAATACTGTATATTCTAAACGGTTCCTAGTCGATTCAGCCGCCACTAAGAAGGATATAGGCCGCTCGAGTTAGAGACTAGTATCTGCGATGTGAGTACCATGTTTCATTGGTAGGGGACATTGTGATGTCCGAACATGCAGATAGGTTCTCCTTGTAGAGTGCACTGAACAACCCTCCATAAAAGGACTTTCCAAGTGGTTCTCACTTATCGAGTGGAAAAGTCCTGGTTTATGGTTGTACAGAATTAGTCCTTATGACCCGGGACAACATTGAGACTCTATGTGCTAGAATTACACTTTGACTTGTTTACCGACTCTCATGGGGTCATCAGGTGGCAAGGTTGGGTGTTCTGTCGAAACACATAGGAGTCGATGCATTGTAGTCGGGGATTCACCGCTTACCTTCGGGTATGGATATCCTATGTGTTATCATGTGTATGTAGATCGAAATCTCTGGCCAGAGTATGGTTGTAATTATGAAAGGGGTTTCATAGATTACACCATTGATGCAACTACGACATGACACATAGTATCGATTCATTGACAACTCTCGATAAACCAATGGTTGTCGAATCGGTCGGGATATATGAGTTGAAGGGACCGTACTGTACGCTAACCATAATAGAATGGTTCTTGCAGGCACTATCATGTGATACCTAGGGAATCACGTAAGCGATGCTGCTAGGCGTTTAACGTGATTGGTTGGGTACTATCAGACTTGAGTTCTGACGTTCTTACTATCAAGGAGTTGATAAGTAAGAATGGAGCAATTGGGGTATGCTCGAATAAGGACATGTTTAGTCCGAATCACATGGAGATGTGAACCCACGGCTAGTTGTATCAATGAACCATTGAGGGCCACACAAGTACTAGCTTTGTAAATCCCGATGAGAAGTAAAAATAGTTCAATGTGTTGAACGGCTTATAAAGGAGTTTATAAGCGTAAGGAAAAATTAGAAGTATGACTTCTATAAAGGAGAAAATAGTTCAATGTGTTGAACGGCTTATAAATGTGTTTATAAGTGTAAAGAAAAATTGAAGTATGACTTCTATGAGAGAAATGTAAATTTTGATTTATGGAAGTGTTCCTAAATTAAAATTTGGCCAAGAGAATAATGCAATTGAAAATTGTGATTTTCATAAATATTATTATGGACTAAATAAATTAATTCAAGTGTTGAATTAATTAAATACTAGTGGACCTAGTAGAGTCAAAATAATTAAATTAATTCAAGTGTTGAATTAATTAAATTATATTGAGTCTTGTAGAGCTCAATTTAAATTAATTATTTAACTAGTGGGACTTGGGTAAATTCAAGTCATGTTTAATTAGTCTCAAATATGTTTGAGATAATTAAATTTAGTCCATGGTTTTTTATTTGATAAAAAACTATATAATATACATGCATGGGAGGTGAAGAGTTGGGGAATACTTTTGATTAAAATAATACATGGCATGCAACTTTTTTGGAACTACTTTTTGCACCCCCAAGACAACTCATTCTCCCCCATTCTCACATGGTGATGGCCGAAATCTATCTCTCACTTTCTCTCCAATTTTTCTCTCCATTTTTGTGTTCTTGAATTGTTTAAGAACACACACTTCTCTTTGAAAAATCCTCTTAATTTTCTAGTGCAAATTAAGAGGGGATTTACCTAGTTGGTGGTGGGCCTTATTTTGGAGAAAAGGGAGTTGGAGGCTTGTAGATCTTCAACCTTGAAGAGCTTTGTTGTTTACAACAAAGTTGGAGCCACAATCAACTTTTAAAGTTGATAGGTACATTTCTTTAACATCCTATGAATGGTGTTTTGTTTTTAGTAAATATTGCACAAGATTTTTGGGGGTGGCCGAAAATTTTTAATAAAAATTTCGATTTTATGCTTCCGTTGCGTTTCCGGCCACCGTAACCGGTCCGCTTTCAGAATGATACTTGTTCAAGCCAAAATTCACATTTCTTCCATTTGGCATATAAATGTTTATCCTTCAAAGTCTGCAAAACTAATTGCAAATGTTCTCGATGCTCCTCTACAGTTCGTGAGTAGATGAGAATATCATCAATAAATACAATCACGAACTTGTCTAGAAATGGCTTGAAAATTCTATTCATTAAATCCATAAAAGCTGCTGGTGCATTTGTTAGTCCAAATGGAATTACAAGAAATTCATAATGCCCGTACCTGGTTTGGAAGGCAGTTTTTGAGATACCATCTGATTTAACTTTTAATTGATGATAGCCTGATCGTAAATCAATCTTCGAAAAGATAGCAGCTCCTTGTAATTGATCAAACAAATCATCAATTCTGGGGAGTGGATATTTGTTTTTAATCGTCACTTTGTTCAACTCCCGATAATCAATACACAAACGAAGAGTACCGTCTTTCTTTTTCACAAATAAAACAGGTGCACCCCACGGTGAAAAGCTCGGTCTAATAAACCCTTTATCAAGCAACTCTTGTAACTGTTCTTTCAATTCTTTCATTTCTGTAGGAGCTAATCGATAAGGAGCTTTTGAGATCGGATGAGTACCTGCCACAATATCAATCACAAACTCGATCTCTCTATCTGGGGGTAAGCCTGTTACATCATCAGGAAATACTTCTGGAAACTCACAAACAACATCTGTATCTTTTAATTCACGAACCGGTGGATCAATAACTAAAACAGATGCTAAATATCCTTGACACCCCTTCTGTAATAATTTACAAGCCTTCATACAAGAGATTATCCTTAGAGGTAAGGATATACCTGCACTTGGTACTATGAACGGTTCAACTCCTACTGGTGCAAACTTGATCATCTTTAAGCCACAATCAATAGAAACTCTGTACTTCGTGAGCCAATCCATTCCCAATATCACATCAAAATCTGTCATCCTCAGAACTATCAAGTCAGCATACATCTGATATCCTTGGACATATAATGGACACCCTCGCACAATCTGATCTGTCTGTAATTCTTGTCCGGAAGGTAAGGCTATGGAGAGTTGTGTCTCAGTTGTACTTGCTGTAATGCCCAGTCTCCTTACAAACGATTCCGAAATAAAAGAATGCGTGGCTCCTGAATCTAGTAAAACAATAGCAGTAATACCAGAAATCAAGAACATACCCGTGATCATCGATGTATCCGCATCCACTTCTTCTTTGGTCATGGAGAAAAGGCGCCCCTGCACTTTCTCAGAACTCCCTGGACAATTCTTGGCAAGATGCCCTGGCTTTTTGCAGCGATAGCAAACATTGGAACCTTGCATACATTCCCCGCCATGAAGTTTGCCACATTTAGGACAAGGTGGTTTGTCTTGTTCTTTACGTGGAGGAGGACCCTTGCCACGGGGTTCCTCTGGTCGAGTACCTCTGCTATCAGTCTTTTTGCCTTGTCCTGGTCCTTGGCTCTTCTGAAAGTACTGCTGCCTTCGTTGTTGTCTGTCTCTGTCAATATCATGTTCATCTTGTTCTGCCATAAGTGCTCTTTCCACTATCTCCCCATAGGTAACAACTTTCGCCATCCGTACATCTCGTTTAATTTCAGAGCGAAGTCCCCGCATGAAATGTTCGCCCTTACTTGTGTCATCCTGTGCAATATAGGGTACATATTGAACTCCAGCTTCAAATTGTTGTATGTATTCAGTCATTGACATGTTTCCTTGCTTCAAATTCAGGAAGTCACTAGCTTTCTTGGCTCGTACATCTTTGCTAAAGTATTTGTTGTAAAACATGGATTTAAATGTTTCCCATGTCAATGGCATCGCAGGTAATGCCACCCTTGCACTCTCCCACCATATCCTTGCATGCTTTGTTAACAAAAATATGGCACAAGTTACTTTGTCTGCATCCTCCATATGAAGGTAAGAGAAGATGGACTCCAATGACTTAATCCACTCTTCTGCTACTGCTGGATCGGTACTTCCCATGAATTCAGGAGGATTCAAACGTCAAAAACGATCGTACACATCAGTTTGAACAGGCCCTTGTCTGTGTACTATGGCTTGAGCTTGTGCCTGTTCATGAGTAGTCCGTTGCATCTCCAGTAGCTGCTGGATTTGTTCACCATGGACCTTTGCTTGTTGTTGGAGTAATTGGGCGAAGTCATCTACAGGTCGTGGCGCACTACCTTCACCTTCGCCTGCTGGGGCCTTGCCCTTAGATGATTCTCCCTCATGTACTTTACGTTTCGGTGGCATCGTTGCTTATCTTAACCTACATGTAGGTCACGTAGAAACACATAACTTAGCATAAACTATGGAATACAAAGATACTTACTTGCCAAGTTCTCCATATGGATGAAGTGCAGTGTCTTCCCTGTCAAAGAACCGTGGGCTCTGATACCATAAAAATGTCACACCCTTACTCTATACTTAGCATAATTACCATAATCAAAATAAGGTTTGAATGATATAACTGTATTATGAATCAAATCAAACAAGGGGCATCACTTTGACGTTTTGTAAAAATTTTGGCATGATGTCTCTATATTTTGTATAAGCCCAAACCAAGCAACAACATTCATATATACATAGACACAACCTCAACTCAAGCAACAACATCAACCCATATATATATAATCGTATTTTTACACACAAACATATTCTGTACAATCATACCCCTAGACATAAACATTGTAAAACTTGTTTCAAACCCTGACATTCAATTCATTATAATACATATGCGGAAGCTATACAATAAGAAGCCCGGTTCTTGTCGAGGTGAGGCACGTCACTAGCATCCATTGACGAACCGGCATCCTACGCATCTTCACTACCTGATCCTGTAATACATGAGCTACGTGAGTTTATAAACTCAATAAGTTGGCACATGTACGTATCAATATGCATAGAAGGAACATACATATCAAGTCGTGATCAACAATGAATCTTAAAAACATGTCATACCGTAGCATATATTCAATGTTCATTTTTGTACTTGAGCCTCATTAGTTGACCTGTACTACCGTGCTTGCTTTATTATATAGCTACTACTGTGTTGGACGTCAGGGAGCAACCTTTGGCATCCCCACGCCCCATGAACATATATTGGCCAATAGCTTTGGTGGACTTAAAACCACCCATGATGTCAACAAGCTCTATATCATGTAAATCAATCATTTTCTTTTCATGTTCATGTTCTTGTTCATGACATAGCACCCATCATCAATATTCATGAGTTCCTTACATATTTAATACATAACAATGGAATATGGTGCTATGTTTTTATCAATAAACATACTAACAAAGTACATATATCAATAGACAATGAGATGCATTTGAAATTCATAATATTACTCATGTATTACTTCAAGAACATGCCAACTTACAGTCCAAGTGTACGAATACTTGTTTGGGACGATGTTTATCAGTCCTATGCTGTCAATAAACCAATAGTTCAGTTACTATTTCTATACAAGGTGAAATTTACCCCTATACATGTAGAACAACTAAAGGAGAAGAAAACTTACACCCTTAGGAAGCTCTTGGAATGGACAACTAAGTTTTAACCTCAAAATGATGAAAGGAATGAAGAAGGAAGCTTTTGGGAGAAAGAAATCTTGTTTTCCCTCGAGTTCTTGCTGGTAAAGTGGAGAAGGAATGGTTGGAATGGCTGAGAAATTCGATACTTATCCTTGTACAGACTGCCGGCGCATATGCGCGACATTCTGGGCGCATATGCGCGACCCTTACTGCCCTCCCAGCGCACATGCGCGAATTCTGGCGCATATGCGCGCTACATTCTGCCCCAAAACTCATTTTTAACTTCCGAATTAGCGAAAGTAGGTCAACATGAAAGTTGTAGCCCTATGTGTTTTCTTGAATCTCCCCAAATTTCAGGTCATTTGGAGGTCTGAGTAAAAAGTTATGCCCATTCTCCCAACATGTGTCAGTGTAGGAGTGACGATACACACAACTCACTTCGGGGCGTTTTTGGCTTGTCTTCCCTAATGATTTGAACAAAACCCAAAACGTGAAAGTTGTAGCATTATGTCTTAGCTTTCTAATGGTTATGGCCTCACCCAATTTGGATCAATATTCAAATCATTATGCTAAAACCCGTAAAAACTACTATATCTACATCTCATTTCCTACCAACTTCATAACACTATTTCTATGTACACATCTTACCATCACTATTTTGACATTTATTCATTCTCAATGCACCATAAACAATATAAAAGTCATGTTCAATCTCAATATTGATACTTCAATCATCACGTGAAATCTAATAAGGTAATTAACTACAAAATAAACGACATAAACGCATTATTATCATTTGTACGAGTAACCGGGCATTACATTTCTGGTCGCGATGTTAAATTCTTGAGTTACTTTTGGAATAATTTATTGGCTTAACTTGGCACAAAATTGTTGTTTTCTACTACTTGTCATCCTCAAACGGATAGACAAACTGAAGTTGTCAATAGAACTTTGGAAACACTTTTGCGTGCTATTCTTACAAAAAACTTGGATTGACATTTCTATGGACTTTATTTTTGGGTTGCCTAGGACTAAGAAGGAGAGGGATTCTATTTTTGTTGTTGTGGATAGATTCTCTAAGATGGCACATTTTATAGCTTGTCATAAAACCGATGATGCTTCAAACATTGCGGATTTGTTCTTTAGATAAGTCGTTAGGTTGCATGGCATGCCTAGGACTATTGTTTCTGGTCGCGATGTTAAATTCTTGAGTTATTTTTGGAAGACTTTATGGGCTAAACTTGGCACAAAGTTGTTGTTTTCTACTACTTGTCATCCTCAAACGGATTGACAAACTGAAGTTGGCACCGGAACTTTGGGAACACTTTTGCGTGCTATTCTTAAAAAGAACTTGGATTGACATTTCTATGGACATTATTTTGGGGTTGCCTAGGACTAAGAAGGGGAGGGATTCTATTTTTGTTGTTGTGGATAGATTCTCTAAGATGGCACATTTTATAGCTTGTCATAAAACCGATGATGCTTCAAACATTGCGGATTTGTTCTTTAGAGAAGTCGTTAGGTTGCATGGCATGCCTAGGACTATTGTTTCTGGTCGCGATGTTAAATTTTTGAGTTACTTTTGGATGACTTTATGGGCTTAACTTTGCACAAAATTGTTGTTTTCTACTACTTGTCATCCTCAAACGGATGGACAAACTGAAGTTGTCAATAGAAATTTGGGAACACTTTTGCGTGCTATTCTTAAAAAAAACTTGGATTGACATTTCTATGGACTTTATTTTGGGGTTGCTTAGGACTAAGAAGGGGAGGGATTCTATTTTTGTTGTTGTGGATAGATTCTCTAAGATGGCACATTTTATAGCTTGTCATAAAGCCGATGATGCTTCAAACATTGCGGATTTGTTCTTTAGATAAGTCGTTAGGTTGCATGGCATGCCTAGGACTATTGTTTTTGGTCGCGATGTTAAATTATTGAGTTACTTTTGGAAGACTTTATGGGCTAAACTGTTAGAGTAGGTGCACGTCGAGCCAAGTGTTGGCCGACTGTTCACGATGAAACTCTTTGTATAAACGATCTTTATTTTAATAATATTTGAATTTATTAATTTGGCGCATCTTTATCTTTATACCCATGCTAGTTGCATAGATAAAGTCCTTGAATATACAAATAGTAGAAAGAATATGAGATGCTCATATGATGAGTATCATGAAACTCATATTTGGAATACTGTATATTCTAAACCGTTCCTAGTCGATTCAGCCGCCACTAAGAAGGATATAGGCCGCTCGAGTTAGAGACTAGTATCTGCGATGTGAGTACCATGTTTCATTGGTAGGGGACATTGTGATGTTCGAGCATGCAGATAGGTGCTCCTTGTAGAGTGCACTGAACAACCCTCCATAAAAGGACTTTCCAAGTGGTTCTCACTTATCGAGTGGAAAAGTCCTGGTTTATGGTTGTACAGAATTAGTCCTTATGACCCGGGACAACATTGAGACTCTATGTGCTAGCGTTTCACTTTGACTTGTTTACCGACTCTTATGGGGTCATTAGGTGGCAAGGTTGGGTGTTACGGCGAAACATATAGGAGTCGATGCATTGTAGTCGGGGATTCACCGCTTACCTACGGGTATGGATATCCTATGTGTTTATCATGTATGTGTGGGTTGAAATCTCTGATCAGAGTATGGTGGTAATTATGAAAGGGGTTTCATAGATTACACCATCGATGCAACCACGACATGACACATAGTATCGATTCATTGACAACTCTCGATAAACCAATAGTTGTCGAATCGGTCGGGATATATGAGTTGAAGGGACCGTACTGTACGCTAACCATAATTGAATGGTTCTTGCAGGCACTATCATGTGATACCTAGGGAATCACGTAAGCGATGCTGCTAGGCGTTTAACGTGATTGGTTGGGTACTATCAGACTTGAGTTCTGACGTTCTTACTATCAAGGAGTTGATAAGTAAGAATGGAGCAATTGGGGTATGCTCATATAAGGACATGTTTAGTCCGAATCACATAGAGATGTGAACCCACGGCTAGTTGTATCAATGAACCATTGAGGGCCACACAAGTACTTGCTTTGTAAATCCCGAGGAGAAGTAAAATAGTTCAATGTGTTGAACGGCTTATAAATGTGTTTATAAGCGTAAAGAAAATTAGAAGTATGACTTCTATGAGAGAAATATAAATTTTAATTTATGGAAGGGTTCCTAAGATTAAAATTTGGCCAAGTAAATAATGTAGTTGAAAATTGTGATTTTCATAAACATTGTTGTGGACTAAATTAAATTAATTCAAGTGTTGAATTAATTAAACACTAGTGGACCAAGTAGAGTCTAAATAATTAAATTAATTCAAGTGTTGAATTAATTAAATAATATTGAGTCTTGTAGAGCTCAATTTAAATAATTATTTAACTAGTGGGACTTGAGTAAAATCAAGTAATATTTAATTTATCTCAAATGTGTTTGAGATAATAAAATTTAGTCTATGGTTTTTAATGTGTTAAAAACCATATAATATATAAGTGAGACATGTAGGGTTTGCATGCTTGGGAGGTGAAGAGACTTCAATACTTTTTAATAAAATAATGCATGGCATGGGGAATATCTTTTTCCACTTTTCCCACACCCAAGTCTAGACTTCACTCCCTCACTTGTATCTCTCCTTGGCCGAAAATTTGAGGGATTTTTCTCTCAAATTTTTCTTTCATTTGTTCTTCATTTTCTTGGAGAAAAATTCTTCTCTTTGATAAATCCTTAAGTTTTTTCTAGTGCAAAACTTAAGGGGATTTACATAGCCAAGTGGTGGGCCTTATTCTTGAAGGGGAAAAGAAGGAGCTTGTAGATTTCTCTACCAAAACAAGAGCTTTGTTATTTTAAACAAAGTTGGAGCCATTTCATCAACTCTAAGGAGTTGATAGGTAAATTTCTAAAAACATCCTATGTATGTTTTGTTTTTGTAAATATTGCACAAAACCATTTTTCATGGGGGCCGAAATTTTGCTCTTAAAATTTTAATTTTTCGCTTCCGTTGCGTTTCCGGCCTCCGTAACCGGTCCGCTTTCATAAACTTGGCACAAAATTGTTATTTTCTACTACTTGTGATCCTCAAACGGATGGACAAACTGAAGTTGTCAATAGAACTTTGGGAACACTATTGCGTGCTATTCTTAAAAAGAACTTGGATTGACATTTCTATGGACTTTATTTTGGGGTTGCTTAGGACTAAGAAGGGGAGAGATTCTATTTGTGTTGTTGTGGATAGATTCTCTAAGATGGCACATTTTATAGCTTGTCATAAAACCGATGATGCTTCAAACATTGCGGATTTGTTCTTTAGAGAAGTCGTTAGGTTGCATGGCATGCCTAGGACTATTGTTTCTGGTCGCGATGTTAAATTCTTGAGTTACTTTTCGAATAATTTATGGGCTTAACTTGGCACAAAATTGT
The DNA here is from genome assembly GCF_022965805.1 of Primulina eburnea. Lineage (NCBI taxonomy): Eukaryota > Viridiplantae > Streptophyta > Magnoliopsida > Lamiales > Gesneriaceae > Primulina > Primulina eburnea. The sequence continues at coordinate 31,255 of NW_027330692.1, forward strand.
TGTTTTCTACTACTTGTCATCCTCAAACGGATGGACAAACTGAAGTTGTCAATAGAACTTTGGGAACACTTTTGCGTGCTATTCTTACAAAAAACTTGGATTGACATTTCTATGGACTTTATTTTTGGGTTGCCTAGGACTAAGAAGGGGAGGGATTCTATTTTTGTTGTTGTGGATAGATTCTCTAAGATGGCACATTTTATAGCTTGTCATAAAATCGATGATGCTTCAAACATTGCGGATTTGTTCTTTAGATAAGTCGTTAGGTTGCATGGCATGCCTAGGACTATTGTTTCTGGTCGCGATGTTAAATTCTTGAGTTATTTTTGGAAGACTTTATGGGCTAAACTTGGCACAAAGTTGTTGTTTTCTACTACTTGTCATCCTCAAACGGATTGACAAACTGAAGTTGGCACCGGAACTTTGGGAACACTTTTGCGTGCTATTCTAAAAAGAACTTGGATTGACATTTCTATGGACTTTATTTTGGGGTTGCCTAGGATTAAGAAGGGGAGGGATTCTATTTTTGTTGTTGTGTATAGATTCTCTAAGATGGCACATTTTATAGCTTGTCATAAAACCGATGATGCTTCAAACATTGCGGATTTGTTCTTTAGAGAAGTCGTTAGGTTGCATGGCATGCCTAGGACTATTGTTTCTGGTCGCGATGTTAAATTCTTGAGTTACTTTTGGAATAATTTATGGGCTTAACTTGGCACAAAATTGTTGTTTTCTACTACTTGTCATCCTCAAACGGATGGACAAACTGAAGTTGTCAATAGAACTTTGGGAACACTTTTGCGTGCTATTCTTACAAAAAACTTGGATTGACATTTCTATGGACTTTATTTTTGGGTTGCCTAGGACTAAGAAGGGGAGGGATTCTATTTTTGTTTTGTGGATAGATTCTCTAAGATGGCACATTTTATAGCTTGTCATAAAACCGATGATGCTTCAAACATTGCGGATTTGTTCTTTAGATAAGTCGTTAGGTTGCATGGCATGCCTAGGACTATTGTTTCTGGTCGCGATGTTAAATTCTTGAGTTATTTTTGGAAGACTTTATGGGCTAAACTTGGCACAATGTTGTTGTTTTCTACTACTTGTCATCCTCAAACGGATTGAAAAACTGAAGTTGGCACCGGAACTTTGGGAACACTTTTGCGTGCTATTCTTAAAAAGAACTTGGATTGACATTTCTATGGACATTATTTTGGGGTTGCCTAGGACTAAGAAGGGGAGGGATTCTATTTTTGTTGTTGTGGATAGATTCTCTAAGATGGCACATTTTATAGCTTGTCATAAAACCGATGATGCTTCAAACATTGCGGATTTGTTCTTTAGAGAAGTCGTTAGGTTGCATGGCATGCCTAGGACTATTGTTTCTGGTCGCGATGTTAAATTCTTGAGTTACTTTTGGATGACTTTATGGGCTGAACTTTGCACAAAATTGTTGTTTTCTACTACTTGTCATCCTCAAACGGATGGACAAACTGAAGTTGTCAATAGAACTTTGGGAACACTTTTGCGTGCTATTCTTAAAAAGAACTTGGTTTGACATTTCTATGGACTTTATTTTAGGTTTGCCTAGGACTAAAAAGGGGCGGGATTCTATTTTTGTTGTTGTGGATAGATTCTCTTAGATTGCACATTTTATAGCTTGTCATAAAACCGATGATGCTTCAAACATTGCGGATTTGTTCTTTAGAGAAGTCGTTTGGTTGCATGGCATGCCTAGGACTATTGTTTCTGGTCGCGATGTTAAATTCTTGAGTTACTTTTGGAATACTTTATGGGCTAAACTTGGCACAAAATTGTTGTTTTCTACTACTTGTGATCCTCAAACGGATAGACAAACTGAAGTTGTCAATAGAACTTTGGGAACACTTTTGCGTGCTATTCCTAAAAAGAACTTGGATTGACATTTCTATGGACTTTATTTTGGGGTTGCCTAGGACTAAAAAGGGGAGGGATACTATTTTTGTTGTTGTGGATAGATTCTCTAAGATTGCACATTTTATAGCTTGTCATAAAACCGATGATGCTTCAAACATTGCGGATTTGTTCTTTAGAGAAGTCGTTAGGTTGCATGGCATGCCTAGGACTATTGTTTCTGGTCGCGATGTTAAATTCTTGAGTTACTTTTCGAATAATTTATGGGCTTAACTTGGCACAAAATTGTTGTTTTCTACTACTTGTCATCCTCAAACGGATGGACAAACTGAAGTTGTCAATAGAACTTTGGGAACACTTTTGCGTGCTATTCTTACAAAAAACTTGGATTGACATTTCTATGGACTTTATTTTTGGGTTGCCTAGGACTAAGAAGGGGAGGGATTTTATTTTTGTTGTTGTGGATAGATTCTCTAAGATGGCACATTTTATAGCTTGTCATAAAACCGATGATGCTTCAAACATTGCGGATTTGTTCTTTAGATAAGTCGTTAGGTTGCATGGCATGCCTAGGACTATTGTTTTTGGTCGCGATGTTAAATTATTGAGTTACTTTTGGAAGACTTTATGGGTTAAACTTGGCACAAAATTGTTATTTTCTACTACTTGTGATCCTCAAACGGATGGACAAACTGAAGTTGTCAATAGAACTTTGGGAACACTTTTGCGTGCTATTCTTAAGAACTTGGATTGACATTTCTATGGACTTTATTTTGGGTTTGCTTAGAACTAAGAAGGGGAGAGATTCTATTTGTGTTGTTGTGGATAGATTCTCTAAGATGGCACATTTTATAGCTTGTCATAAAACCGATGATGCTTCAAACATTGCGGATTTGTTCTTTAGAGAAGTCGTTAGGTTGCATGGCATGCCTAGGACTATTGTTTCTGGTCGCGATGTTAAATTCTTGAGTTACTTTTGGAATACTTTATGGGCTAAACTTGGCACAAAATTGTTGTTTTCTACTACTTGTGATCCTCAAACGGATAGACAAACTGAAGTTGTCAATAGAACTTTGGGAACACTTTTGCGTGCTATTCTAAAAAGAACTTGGATTGACATTTCTATGGACTTTATTTTGGGGTTGCCTAGGACTAAAAAGGGGAGGGATACTATTTTTGTTGTTGTGGATAGATTCTCTAAGATTGCACATTTTATAGCATGTCATAAAACCGATGATGCTTCAAACATTGCGGATTTGTTCTTTAGAGAAGTCGTTAGGTTGCATGGCATGCCTAGGACTATTGTTTCTGGTCGCGATGTTAAATTCTTGAGTTACTTTTCGAATAATTTATGGGCTTAACTTGGCACAAAATTGTTGTTTTCTACTACTTGTCATCCTCAAACGGATGGACAAACTGAAGTTGTCAATAGAACTTTGGGAACACTTTTGCGTGCTATTCTTACAAAAAACTTGGATTGACATTTCTATGGACTTTATTTTGGGTTGCCTAGGACTAAGAAGGGGAGGGATTTTATTTTTGTTGTTGTGGATAGATTCTCTAAGATGGCACATTTTATAGCTTGTCATAAAACCGATGATGCTTCAAACATTGCGGATTTGTTCTTTAGATAAGTCGTTAGGTTGCATGGCATGCCTAGGACTATTGTTTCTGGTCGCGATGTTAAATTATTGAGTTACTTTTGGAAGACTTTATGGGCTAAACTTGGCACAAAATTGTTGTTTTCTACTACTTGTCATCCTCAAACGGATGGACAAACTGAAGTTGTCAATAGAACTTTGGGAACACTTTTGCGTGCTATTCTTAAAAAGAACTTGGATTGACATTTCTATGGACTTTATTTTGGGTTGCCTTAGAACTAAGAAGGGGAGAGATTCTATTTGTGTTGTTGTGGATAGATTCTCTAAGATGACACATTTTATAGCTTGTCATAAAACCGATGATGCTTCAAACATTGCGGATTTGTTCTTTAGAGAAGTCGTTTGGTTGCATGGCATGCCTAGGACTATTGTTTCTGGTCGCGATGTTAAATTCTTGAGTTACTTTTGGAATACTTTATGGGCTAAACTTGGCACAAAATTGTTGTTTTCTACTACTTGTGATCCTCGAACGGATAGACAAACTGAAGTTGTCAATAGAACTTTGGGAACACTTTTGCGTGCTATTCCTAAAAAGAACTTGGATTGACATTTCTATGGACTTTATTTTGGGGTTGCCTAGGACTAAAAAGGGGAGGGATACTATTTTTGTTGTTGTGGATAGATTCTCTAAGATTGCACATTTTATAGCATGTCATAAAACCGATGATGCTTCAAACATTGCGGATTTGTTCTTTAGAGAAGTCGTTAGGTGAAAGCGGACCGGTTACGGAGGCCGGAAACGCAACGGAAGCGAAAAATTAAATTTTAAGAGCAAAATTTCGGCCCCCACAAGAACATTGTGCAATATTTACAAAAATTAAACCATACATAGGAGGTTTAAGAAGATATACCTATCAACTTAAAGAAGTTGATGAATGGCACCAACTTGATTGTAGAACAACCAAGCTCTTGAAAGGAATGAAGAGTCTACAAGCTTCCCTTCTTGCTCCTAAATCAAGCCCACCACTTAGCAAGGCAAATCCCCTCAAAAATTGCACTAGAAAATTTTTGAGGATTTTTCAAAGAGAAATTTGTCTCCAAAAATGAAGAACAAAAAGGAGAGAAAAATCTTGTGTGTGTTAGAACAAGAAAAATCGGCCAAGTGAGTGTGTTAGTGAGTGGGAGACTAGCCTAGGTAGTTGTGAAAGTTGTCTCTCAAAAGTTGCATGTCTTTGGAATTTTTTTATTAAAAAATAATCAACAACCTTTCACCTCCCAAGCATGCAAACCCTAGCATGTCTCACATATATTATATGGTTTTTAACACATTAAAAACCATAGACTAAATTTTATTATCTCAAACACATTTGAGATTAATTAAATATTACTTGATTTTACTCAAGTCCCACTAGTTAAATAATTATTTAAATTAAGCTCTACTAGACTTAATATTATTTAATTAATCCAACACTTGAATTAATTTAATTATTTAGACTCTACTAGGTCCACTAGTAATTAATTAATTCAACACTTGAATTAATTTAATTTAGTCTCCAATAATGTTCATGAAAATCACAATTTTCAACTACATTATTTACTCGGCCAAATTTTAATCTTAGGAACACTTCCATAAATTAAAATTTGTATTTCTCTCTTAGAAGTCATACTTCTATTTTTCTTAACGCTTATAAACACATTTATAAGCCGTTCAACACATTGAACTATTTTACTTCTCTTCGGGATTTACTAAGCAAGTACTTGTGTGGCCCTCAATGGTTCATTGATACAACTAGCCGTGGGTTCACATCTCAATGTGATTCGGACTAAACATGTCCTTATTCGAGCATACCCCAATTGCTCCATTCTTACTTATCAACTCCTTGATAGTAAGAACGTCAGAACTCAAGTCTGATAGTACCCAACCAATCACGTTAAACGTCTAGCAGCATCGCTTACGTGATTCCCTAGGTATCACATGATAGTGCCTGCAAGAACCATTCAATTATGGTTAGCGTACAGTACGGTCCCTTCAACTCATATATCCCGACCGATTCGACAACTATTGGTCTATCGAGAGTTGTCAATGAATCGATACTATGTGTCATGTTGTGGTTGCATCGATGGTGTAATCTATGAAACCCCTTTCATAATTACCACCATACTCTGATCAGAGATTTCAACCCACATATACATGAAAAACACATAGGATATCCATACCCGTAGGTAAGCGGTGAATCCCCGACTACAATGCATCGACTCCTATATGTTTCGCCGTAACACCCAACCTTGCCACCTAATGACCCCATAAGAGTCGGTAAACAAGTCAAAGTGAAACGCTAGCACATAGAGTCTCAATGTTGTCCCGGGTCATAAGGACTAATTCTGTACAACCATAAACCAGGACTTTTCCACTCGATAAGTGAGAACCTGTAGTAGCCCGAATTCCAAATTGGGTAATTAACGGAGTAATGGTGATTAAGAAGGTTTAAGGTGTAATTTTGGCTATGGTCATGATCGGACGGACCGAAGAGGGTTCGGAAGCACCGAAGAGTTCGGACGATCCGAAGTGTAGTTCGGTGAATCCGATCATAGGTGTCAAGTGTTGATCGACACGTCATTTTCCATGCATGTTCGGACGGTCCGAAGTGTATGATCGGAGGATCCGATCATGAGCTGTCAAGAGCCAATGGACACGTAGCGTTCGGACGTTCCGAAGTGTTGTTCGGAGGATCCGAACATGGCCTATAAATAGTGCTCGGATTTCCTCATTTTGACTTGCCAATTTCTTGAGTTTTGCCTCATAGTTGAGAGGATTTGGAAGGTTTCTAGGGTTAGTTGTTGGTCGAGCGATAGCCAAGAGCTGCCAGGAGTAGTAGCGTAGCGGCGCCTGAGTTTCAAGGCAATCGACATCAAAGGGCTGTCGACGGACGAAGGTAAACCCTAAACCTTTGGTAGTACTAGGGAGTACTGGTTTTGCTAGTCGAGCATGGTAGTATTGATTGAGTATGCTTTTGATGCGTAGGCTTGTGCTAGACTTGATTAGCGGTGTTGCGTAAGGCTAGGCTTGCTGTGATAGAGGTACGAAAGTACTATCCGAGATATCCTGGTTGAGTATACATTCTTATATGTGTTGCATGAGTATTTGCTGCATTGTTATATGTCATATGATGCATGCTATTATGTCACGAGTTATGATGCATATTGCATATCATGTTGAGCCGTATCTCCTTCGAGATAGCCTTTACTGTTGAGCTGTATCTCTTTCGAGATAAGCTATATCTTGGGGCCGCTCAGCCCTGTCTTGTGGACGCATGGACACCGAGAGTACACAGTGGCCGACGGGTCGGGAGGGCTTCGGTGGTCCGGGACATTTTAGGTCCACGTCTGTCTTGTAGTGGATGCAGTGACCCAGAGGTTGGACCGCGCGGCACTATCCACTTGGCGCCTCTAGACTGAGCATTTTGAGATCCTTTGTGATTCCTGTTTCTTGACTACCCTGGTATCATATCATAGCATGTGCATTTCATATAGGTTTGTATACTCATACTTTTGTACTGGGCGTTCTTATCGCTCACGTCCTCGGTTTTGTTTATTCTTGGACACCCCATTCCCACGGGGCAGGCCTCAGGTTGGATGGCTCAGGAGGAGCAGGAGGAGGACGTTGAGTAGCTGGTTGGTTTAGTTTTCAGTGTTTTCCATTTGATTCGATATGGTTGTACTGGATATTTCATTTTGAGTTAGTCTAGACTTCGATTTCGATTGGGTTGTATAACTATTGTTGTTGGCCATATTTCCGCTGTTATCTCTGATTATAATTGATTAGGTTAATTGCATGCTTAGTTTTTGATTAGTAGGTGATTCTGGAACGGGTCACTACATTTATGGTATCAGAGCATGCGTATGATTTTGGGATATAGATTCTGTTTTGGGATTTCCGTTGACCATTTTACCATTTTCCCTATTCTATCTTGTAGCGATGGCTGACCATTTTGATGACGGGAGTAGTCAGGGGAGTGTAGGTCGATGGGGTGACCAGGACGATCATAGACGTCATCGTGAGCATCGTCATCGTCGGGATGGTCCTAGGCGTTTCGATATGCATCGTTTCATGCAGATGGGGCCTAAGCCTTTAGTTGGCGGTGAGACTCCCGATGATGCGGAGGATTGGTTAGAGCGCATGGAGAGTTGTTTCCGCGCATTCCAGTGCACCGATGAGCAGAAGATGGAGACCCTTAGTTTTCTTCTCGAGGGCCGTGCTCGCAGGTGGTGGCGATCGACTTCTGCGCCGATAGTTCAGTTGCAGGGTAGAGCGACTTGGGTCGATTTCCGTGCAGCGTTCATGCAGCTGTACTTTCCTCCAGCCCTTCGCCAGGCCAAGACGATTGAGCTCCTGAACCTTAAGCAGGGGAGTATGTCTGTTGATGAGTATCAGCAGAAATTCTTTGAGTTGTTACCCTTCGCTCCTCATATCAGTGGCAGTTCTGAGGCCAAGTATGATCATTTCCTCCAGGGCCTTAATCAGGAGATCTTTGATCGAGTCACTGTCTGTGATAATCCTACTTCTTATGATGGGTTAGTGAACCGGTGTCGCCAGGCAGAGATCAGTCTCCAGCGTGGTAGGGCTATTCTTTCTTCTTCTAGACCTCCGAGTACTTTGAGGCCTCGATCTCAGTCATTCAAGAAATCTGGTTCATCTTCTTCTGGATCTGGATCTCGATCTAGTGGTGTTTTCCGCTTTGGTAAGAAGAAGGAGTCTTGTGCGCATTGTGGGAAGAACCATCCAACGGAGCAATGCCGAGTAGCCGCAGGAGCTTGTTATCAGTGCGGAGAGATGGGGCATATTAAGAAGAATTGTCCTCAGTTGCGAGGTGGAGCAGGATCCGGTTCTGGATCTCAGACGACTGTTCAGCAGAGGAGGCAGGGTCAGGCAGTGGGTAGTTCGAATCTTCGACCTCGTGCCCAAGGTCAGGTTTTTGCGCTGAACCAGGATCAGGCTGCAGATGAGACGGAGAGAGTCATAGCAGGTACTTTTCATTTATGCGGTATTCCTGCTTTTGTTCTTATTGATACAGGAGCCTCTCATTCCTTCATTTCTGCACGATTTGTTAAGCGTCATAGGTTACCCTATGTTTCTCTAGACGTCATTCTTTCTGTTTCTACTCCGATGGGTCATTCGGTGTTAGCAAAGCGTCTAGTGATGGGTTGTCCTTTAGATTTTGAGGGTAACGAGTTGACTGCGAATCTTATGATCCTAGAGATGGAAGATTTTGATTGTATCTTGGGTATAGACTTATTGACTACCTACCGAGCTACTGTGGATTGTTACCAGAAGCTTGTTCAGTTTCGTACGACTGAAAGCTCTAGTTGGTTTTTCTATGGTGAGGGAGCGCGACCTCCGATGCCAGTGGTATCTGCTCTGAAAGCCTGTCGTGCTTTAGAGTCGGGCGGGGAAGGCTACCTCATCTATGCGATTGATTCATCCACAGGTAGTGTTGGTCTAGAGGATATTCCAGTGGTTTGTGAATTTCCTGATGTTTTCCCAGATGAGATTCCTGGTTTTCCTCCGGTTAGAGAGGTGGAATTTGGCATAGATTTAATGCCAGGGACTGCACCGATTTCTCGTGCCCCCTATCGTCTTGCTCCGTCAGAGATGAGAGAGCTGAAGCAGCAATTGCAGGATCTTCTTGATAAGGGTTATATTCGCCCGAGTGTTTCGCCTTGGGGAGCTCCAGTCTTGTTTGTCAAGAAGAAGGATGGATCGATGCGGTTGTGCATTGATTATCGCCAGCTGAATCGGGTGACGATCAAAAACAAGTACCCTTTACCCCGTATTGATGACTTGTTCGATCAGCTTCAGGGTACTTCTGTTTACTCCAAGATCGACTTGCGATCGGGTTATCATCAGATGAGAGTCAGAGATGATGATATTTCCAAGACTGCATTTCGTACTCGTTATGGGCATTACGAGTTTCTAGTTATGCCATTCGGATTGACGAATGCGCCAGCGGTGTTCATGGATCTGATGAACCGAGTCTTCCAAGATTTTCTGGATCAGTTTGTGGTGGTTTTCATTGACGATATCTTGATCTATTCCCACAGTGTGGAAGAGCATGCCCAACACTTGAGGATTGTGTTGCAGATTCTTCGCGAGAAGCAATTGTATGCTAAGCTGAGTAAGTGCGAGTTCTGGATTGATCGTGTGGTATTCCTTGGTCATGTGATTTCCAAGGAAGGAGTTTCTGTGGATCCCAGCAAGATTGAAGCAGTGCTGAATTGGTCACGTCCGACGACGGTGGCTGAGATCCGTAGTTTTCTAGGTCTGGCAGGGTATTATCGTCGCTTCATCGTGAATTTCTCTCAGATAGCCAGACCATTGACGCAACTTACTCGGAGGGATGTTCCATTTGAGTGGTCATCCGAGTGCGAAGATAGTTTCAGAGAGCTTCGTCGACTTCTGACTTCTGCACCTGTTTTGGCGTTACCGTCAGGATCTGATGGTTTCAGTGTTTACACCGATGCCTCCACTCAAGGCTTAGGGTGTGTGTTGACGCAAAACGGTCATGTGATTGCTTATGCTTCCAGACAGCTGAAATCTCACGAGGAGAAGTATCCCACTCATGATCTGGAATTGGCAGCTATTGTGTTTGCGCTGAAGATTTGGCGTCATTATTTGTACGGTGTTCAGTTTGAAATCTTTACTGATCATAAGAGTCTGAAATATCTGTTCACTCAGGCTGAGTTGAACATGAGGCAACGTCGTTGGATGGATTTGCTGAAGGATTATGATTGCGAGATCAAGTACCATCCAGGTTCTGCGAATCTCACAGCTGATGCGCTTAGTCGCAAGGTGAGAGCCTCTGCACTTCAGACTTGTGCTATGACTAGTGCCATCCAGGATAGTTGCTCGTTGGGGTTTAACTTCAAGCATCGGAAAGGTATGGAGAGCATTCGTGTTGCTACCATTTTATCTGAGCCCAATTTGTTCACTCGGATTCGAGAAGCTCAGATGTCTGATCTCAAGACTCAGAGATTAGCTCGGTTAGTTGGTGGTGATAGTAATTTCCATTATCAGTCCAATGGTCTTCTGTGCTTATCTAATCGGGTTGTAGTACCAGAGGATGACACTTTGAGGGACGAGATATTGTCTCAGGCGCATCGAAGCAAGTTAAGTGTTCATCCAGGAAGCAACAAGATGTATAGAGACTTGAGGATGCGGTTTTGGTGGAAAGGGATGAAGCGCAGCGTGTATCAGTTTGTCTCCAAGTGTCTAGTTTGCCAACAGGTTAAGACAGAGCACCGTCGACCGGGAGGATTGTTGTTGAACTTACCTATTCCAGAATGGAAGTGGGAGCATATTACGATGGATTTCATTACTCACTTGCCATTATCTTCGAGGAACAGCGATGCTATCTGGGTAGTGGTGGATCGACTCACCAAGTCTGCTCATTTTCTGCCGTATAATCGTGATTTCACTTTCGATCGTATGGCTCGATTGTACATTCAGGAGATTGTACGTTTGCATGGAGTGCCTGTCAGTATTGTTAGTGACAGAGATCCTCGTTTTACCTCACGGTTTTGGGGTAGTTTCCAGTCAGCTTTGGGTACTACACTGAGTCTGAGTACTGCTTATCATCCGGAGACTGACGGTCAATCAGAGAGGACTATCCGTACGCTTGAGGATATGTTGCGAGCCTGTGTTATGGATTTCGGACCCGCTTGGCAGGATCATTTGCCTTTGATTGAGTTCGCGTACAACAACAGCTATCATCGTAGTATTGGTATGGCACCATTTGAGGCGTTGTACGGGCGACGTTGTCGTACTCCATTATTCTGGGATGAAGTCGGGGAACGACAGGTAGAGGGACCGGAGTTAGTCCAGCAGGCTATAGATAAGGTTGCAGTAATCAAGAAGCGGATTAAGACTGCTCAGGATCGACAGGCTAGTTATGCGAACACAAAGCGTCGACCTCTTCATTTTCAGCCAGGTGAGAAGGTGTTTCTCCGAGTTTCGCCTTTTCGCAGGATTTTGAGATTTGGTCTCAAGGGTAAGCTGTCTCCGAGATTTATTGGTCCATTCGAGATACTGGAATGTGTGGGAGATTTAGCTTACAGACTTGCGTTGCCGCCGTACCTATCAAGTATTCATGATGTGTTCCACGTATCCTTGTTAAGACGTTATGTAGCAGATGAGTCGCACATCTTACATCCATCTGAAGTTCAACTTGATACGGATTTGTCTTACGTGGAGCGACCAGTTCAGATTCTAGATCGCAAAGATAAGGTGTTGCGGAATAAGATCATTCCTCTTGTCTTAGTGCAGTGGCAGCGTCGAGGCACTGAAGAAGCCACTTGGGAGTTAGAGAGTCGTATGCGTTCGGAGCATCCAGAGCTCTTTTGAGTTGTGCTTTGTATAAGTTTGTGTTTTCAGTTGTAATCATAGTATCAGTTGTATTCAACAACAATTGAGATGTATTAATGATGTTGTTATTTCATTTTGTTCATTCTCTAAGCCTGATTTCGAGGACGAAATCTTTTGAGGGGGGGAGAATGTAGTAGCCCGAATTCCAAATTGGGTAATTAACGGAGTAATGGTGATTAAGAAGGTTTAAGGTGTAATTTTGGCTATGGTCATGATCGGACGGACCGAAGAGGGTTCGGAAGCACCGAAGAGTTCGGACGATCCGAAGTGTAGTTCGGTGAATCCGATCATAGGTGTCAAGTGTTGATCGACACGTCATTTTCCATGCATGTTCGGACGGTCCGAAGTGTATGATCGGAGGATCCGATCATGAGCTGTCAAGAGCCAATGGACACGTAGCGTTCGGACGTTCCGAAGTGTTGTTCGGAGGATCCGAACATGGCCTATAAATAGTGCTCGGATTTCCTCATTTTGACTTGCCAATTTCTTGAGTTTTGCCTCATAGTTGAGAGGATTTGGAAGGTTTCTAGGGTTAGTTGTTGGTCGAGCGATAGCCAAGAGCTGCCAGGAGTAGTAGCGTAGCGGCGCCTGAGTTTCAAGGCAATCGACATCAAAGGGCTGTCGACGGACGAAGGTAAACCCTAAACCTTTGGTAGTACTAGGGAGTACTGGTTTTGCTAGTCGAGCATGGTAGTATTGATTGAGTATGCTTTTGATGCGTAGGCTTGTGCTAGACTTGATTAGCGGTGTTGCGTAAGGCTAGGCTTGCTGTGATAGAGGTACGAAAGTACTATCCGAGATATCCTGGTTGAGTATACATTCTTATATGTGTTGCATGAGTATTTGCTGCATTGTTATATGTCATATGATGCATGCTATTATGTCACGAGTTATGATGCATATTGCATATCATGTTGAGCCGTATCTCCTTCGAGATAGCCTTTACTGTTGAGCTGTATCTCTTTCGAGATAAGCTATATCTTGGGGCCGCTCAGCCCTGTCTTGTGGACGCATGGACACCGAGAGTACACAGTGGCCGACGGGTCGGGAGGGCTTCGGTGGTCCGGGACATTTTAGGTCCACGTCTGTCTTGTAGTGGATGCAGTGACCCAGAGGTTGGACCGCGCGGCACTATCCACTTGGCGCCTCTAGACTGAGCATTTTGAGATCCTTTGTGATTCCTGTTTCTTGACTACCCTGGTATCATATCATAGCATGTGCATTTCATATAGGTTTGTATACTCATACTTTTGTACTGGGCGTTCTTATCGCTCACGTCCTCGGTTTTGTTTATTCTTGGACACCCCATTCCCACGGGGCAGGCCTCAGGTTGGATGGCTCAGGAGGAGCAGGAGGAGGACGTTGAGTAGCTGGTTGGTTTAGTTTTCAGTGTTTTCCATTTGATTCGATATGGTTGTACTGGATATTTCATTTTGAGTTAGTCTAGACTTCGATTTCGATTGGGTTGTATAACTATTGTTGTTGGCCATATTTCCGCTGTTATCTCTGATTATAATTGATTAGGTTAATTGCATGCTTAGTTTTTGATTAGTAGGTGATTCTGGAACGGGTCACTACAGAACCACTTGGAAAGTCCTTTTATGGAGGGTTGTTCAGTGCACTCTACAAGGAGCACCTATCTGCATGTTCGGACATCACAATGTCCCCTACCAATGAAACATGGTACTCACATCGCAGATACTAGTCTCTAACTCGAGCGGCCTTTATCCTTCTTAGTGGCGGCTGAATCGACTAGGAACGGTTTAGAATATACAGTATTCCAAATATGAGTTTCATGATACTCATCATATGAGCATCTCATATTCTTTCTACTATTTGTATATTCAAGGACTTTATCTATGCAACTAGCATGGGTATAAAGATAAAGATGCGCCAAATTAATAAATTGAAATATTATTAAAATAAAGATCGTTTATACAAAGAGTTTCATTGTGAACAGTCGGCCAACACTTGGCTCGACGTGCACCTACTCTAACAATCTCCCACTTGCACTAGAGCCAACTACCTATATACTTTAGACCCATTGATTCGCGATGCTTCTCGAACGATGGCCCTGGTAAAGGCTTAGTTAGTGGATCAGCAACATTATCTGCGGAGCCGACTTTGTCAATCACGACATCTCCTCTTTCCACGATCTCTCTGAGGATGTGGTACTTTCTCAATACGTGTTTGGACTTCTGATGAGACCTTGGCTCCTTCGCCTGAGCTATGGCTCCCGTGTTGTCGCACATCACCGGGATAGGAGCAACTCCATTTGGAATGACGCCCAACTCTTGGACGAAATTCCTAATCCAAACAGCCTCCTTTGCTGCAGCCGATGCAGCAATGTATTCTGCCTCAGTGGTGGAATCCGCAGTACTGTCTTGCTTGGAACTCTTCCAAGAGACAGCACCACCATTGAGCATGAATATGAATCCGGAGGTTGACTTCGAGTCATCAACATCGCTTTGGAAGCTAGAGTCGGTATAGCCTTCCAATTTTAGTTCTCCACCCCCATAGACCAAGAACAACTTATTGGTCCTTCTCAAATACTTGAGGATGTCTTTCACAGCTTTCCAATGTGGAAGACCAGGGTTGGATTGATATCTACTCACTACACTTAGTGCAAATGCCACGTCAGGACGTGTAGATATCATCCCATACATGATACTACCAATAGCCGAAGCATACGGAATTCGTGTCATCGCCGCTATCTCTGCATCAGTCTTGGGAGACATAGACTTGGATAGGGACACGCCATGACACATTGGTAGATGTCCTCTCTTGGACTCATCCATCGAGAACCGCTTCACGATGGTATCAATGTATGTGGACTGGGTGAGACCAAGCAATCTTCTTGATCTATCTCGATAGATCTGTATTCCCAATACAAAAGATGCTTCACCCAAGTCCTGCATTGAGAACTTACTTGCTAACCATATCTTTGTTGATTGCAACATTCCTACATCATTCCCAATGAGTAGAATGTCATCAACATAAAGAACAAGGAATGTCACAGCACTCCCACTGACCTTCTTATACACACAGGGTTCCTCAGGATTCTTAGTAAAACCAAACTCTTTGATTGTACTATCGAATCTGAGGTTCCAGCTCCTCGATGCCTGCTTAAGACCATAAATAGATCTTTGAAGTTTGCATACCATATGCTCACTTCCGATGGATGTAAACCCTTCAGGTTGAGACATGTAAATTTCTTCCTTAATATCCCCATTAAGGAAGGCTGTCTTCACATCCATCTGCCATATCTCATAGTCAAACCATGCAGCTATGGCTAGCAATATCCTAATGGACTTGAACATCGCAACTGGAGAAAAGGTTTCCTCATAGTCAACACCTTGTCTTTGAGTATACCCTTTTGCTACCAATCGCGCTTTGAAGGTCAATACCTTCCCATCCGCCCCAAGTTTCCTCTTGTAAATCCATTTACACCCTATGGGAACAGTTCCCTCAGGTGGATCCACAAGATTCCACACTTGGTTCGAATGCATGGAATTCATCTCAGATTCCATTGCTTCAAGCCACTTGGATGAATCAGCATCCGATAACGCTTCCTTGAAGGTCCTTGGATCACATCCAAGATTAGGCTCATCATGGCCCTCTTCAAGAAGTAGACCATACCTCATAGGTGGTCTCGAGATCCTCTCGGATCTCCTAGGAGCTTGTATCTCCTCACTTGGCTTCTCGGGTGTGGGTTCTACAACTGTGGGTGTCTCTCGAACCTCTTTGAGTTCTATCATCTCGCCTTTTCTATCTAATAGAAATTCCTTTTCCAAAAAGGTTGCGTTCCTAGAAACAAACACCTTTGTTTCTTGGGGATGATAGAAATAATATCCAATGGAATTTCTTGGATATCCCACAAAGTAGCATAAAATGGATCGACTATCCAGTTTATCTCCCACTGTCTGCTTCACATAAGCAGGACACCCCCATATTCTTAGATAAGAATACTTGGGAGGCTTACCCATCCATATCTCATATGGAGTCTTGTCAACTGCCTTTGTATGGACATTGTTCAACAACAGTGCCGCTGTTTCAAGCGCATATCCCCAAAAGGATGGCGGCAACTCCGTGAACCCCATCATAGACCGAACCATGTCCATCAAAGTCCGGTTACGACGCTCCGAAACACCATTCAACTGTGGTGTAGCGGGCGGAGTCCACTGCGAGAGAATCCCATTCTCCCTTAGATACTCTTGGAACTCGGCACTCAAGTACTCACCACCTCGATCCGATCGAAGTGTCTTGATGCTTCGTCCCAATTGTTTCTCTACTTCACTTCTGAATTCTTTGAACCTTTCAAAGGCTTCAGACTTGTATTTCATCAAATACACATACCCATACCTCGAATGGTCATCGGTAAAGGTGATGAAGTAGGCATGTCCATGCTTAGTGGTGATGCTAAGCGGACCGCACACATCGGTATGGATCAAATCCAATAACCCTTTGGCTCGCTCCGCATGGCCCTTAAAGGGAATTTTGGTCATCTTTCCTTTCAGACAGGATTCACAAGTCGTGAGAGCGTTAATATCAGACATATCAAACATGCCAACTCCCACTAGCTTGTTCATCCTTCTTAGGGAAATATGACCTAATCGAGCATGCCATAGTTGTGCCGAATTAAGAGTATCTTGTTTGCGCTTATTTGTTGTTGTTATCGTTTGGACATTGTTAAGTGGAATATCTTTTAATTTTAAGGTGTAGAGATTGTTTTCAAGTTCACCAGTACCAACTAAACATTCATTCTTGTAAATATTGCAAACACCTTTGCCAAATAAACAAGAATATCCATCAATATCAAGCATAGGAATGGAAATAATGTTTTTAATCAAGTCTGGTACGAATAAAACATCTCTTAATACAAACTTAAAATCATTGTTCAAAATTAAACAAACATCTCCTACGGCTTTGGCAGCAACCCTTGCTCCATTGCCCATCCTCAAGAAGGTCTCACCCTCTCGGAGCTTCCTACTTCTTCCCATCACCTGCAAATCATTACAGAGATGTGAGCCACAGCCGGTATCTAATACCCAAGAAGTAGAATTAATCGAGATATTTACTTCAATATAGAACATACCCTTGGCAGAACCCTTCTGCGCAAGATATTCCCTGCAGTTACGCCTCCAATGTCCAGGCTTCTTGCAGTGGTGACAGATGTCAACAGTCTTTTCAGCCTTTACTGGCGCGGCTGCCACAACGGGACTCGAAGTCTGCCTCTTCAAGGGCTCGCTCTTCTTGGTACGCTGGAAAGAACGCTTCTTTCCCTTCCCAGGTGGACCAGTCTTCGTGCCAGATGAAGAGCCCACATAAAGAACCGGCTTCTCCTTCTTGATCGTGGACTCAAAGGTCACAAGCATGTTCACCAACTCTTCAAGGCTGGGCTCAAGCTTGTTCATATTGAAGTTCACGACAAAAGGATCGAAAGAGCTGGGCAATGACAACAGCAACACATCCGTGGTCAACTCCGATGGCAAGATCAAATCCATGCCTACGAGTTTATCCACGAGCCCAATCAACTTTAGGCCATGCTCATGGACCGAAGTCCCATCTCGCATGCGTAAAGTGATGAGCTCCTTTACTGTGGCATGCCTCAAAGGCCGAGTCTGCTCTCCGAAGAGCTCCTTGAGGTGCATATGAATGTCAGCAGCATTCTTTGCATCCTCGAATCGCCTTTGCAGCTCATCGTTCATTGAAGCTTGCATGTAACACTTGGCCTTCAAGTCATGGTCGCACCAATCCTTGTAGGTCTGCAGTTCCTCGGGACTGCAGTCAGTCGGAGCCTCATCAGGGGGCGACTCAGTAAGTGTGTATGCGATTTTCTCCGAGTTCAAGACAATCTTTAAGTTTCTTAGCCAAGTGATATAGTTTGGTCCGGTTAGTATGTGTTTTTCGAGAATGACCGAAAACGGGTTGCGAATTGATGACATGTCAAAGATTGTACTGAAAAGTAAAACAGATAAATGTTAATGACTATTTTAAAATATTTAATAAGATATAAAGTTTGGACTTTTACTTTATAAATAATCGCTCCCACTGTTTTGACATTTTCACTACCCTCTAGTGAAAACGGGAAACACTTTCCTCAGTAGGTACGTAAGGTCCAATTAGCGAATTGTGATCCCGAATAATATCGGCCATCACAACTCCCAAAAGGTAGTTTCCAATTGCATCGCCATGCAACCCTCTACGTATACTTTTGTCTCACGTTTGATTAGGACCCAATAATATGACGTCGTTCATCTTTACGTGTCAAGCCTAACCCATCGATATTGAACCTTAATGGACGGTCGCCATGAGTTCCCTCAATAATATGAGCCGAAATCATGGGAGTTCCACGTAGTTCACATCACCATGTCAATGGATGTCACAGCTTTCCGGCACCCAGGGCCCCCTCAATAATATGAGCCGAGCCCCGAGTACGGGTAGCGTTCATCATGCATCCATTGTCGATGGAAGACAAGGAAATTATAAACAAATTTATAATTCCCCTTTTCGGACTTGATATTAATTTTGAATCTTATTCAAAATGAGGGTTTTTAATTTTGAAAGGTCTCATCATTAATTTTATTTTAAAAGCTCGCCATGTATGATCGTATGTTTGCCGGATTCATGCAACTTTGTTATTATAATAATAATAACGCACATACTCATTATTTATAACATATCATGCATATATTATAAATAGAAAACAATACAAGGATGATCAATTGCCCCAAACTCTAATGGCCCGTGTGAGCCAAACACGGGCCTAGGTCCAATCCTAGGGTAAATGCACGGGATGCAATGCAACTATACTATTACATTAGCATCCTATATTACATGTCTTCGATCTTCATAATCACCAAGGCCACCATCTTCCAATCTTGATCTTCCCCTATTCTAATATTTACAATTAAATATCCATGGCACATAGGGATACATCTCATGGGGGTGGGAACGGGCCATAAACCAAGCCCACTTTATAAATTGATAATTATTACAATCATTCAACACAAATATCCTAGCATACACCTAGCAAATTGGGCTTGGGCTTTTGATCATCCTTCATGCATAATATCACATATCATACACCATCAATTAATTATCACTATAATTAATTGATCCAATATTATATATCTTGATCCAATCACTAACCGCCACAATTATAAATTAAATTAACAAAGTATACAAACACCTTTGTCTACTTTCAAATTAATTTATTTATAATCGAATTTCTTGCAAATCACAATTTACTATAAATAATTAAAGTCCTACTCCAATTATTTATTTTATGAGAAAATATGTGCAACATTTGTAAATTTAAACTTAAGGGCCCAAAACTCATTTTTCACCAAAAATATTTTGGCCCATTTAAATTTCACAAATTATGTTGGCCATCCAATGGCCCAACAACTCAAGGCCCATGACACTAAGATTGTCCAAAACACTTTTGGAAACCCTAGCCGTCATCGCCGTCGCCGGAGCTCCGTCGCCGGATTCCGGCAACAAAAATTTTTTTTTTTTTATTTAAAACAGGAATTTCCGGGCAGCCCGTAGGCTGCCCAAACATGCTGCCCGAAATAATTCGGGCAGCCCGAAACTCACGGGCAGCAACAAGCTGCCCGAAAATAATTTTTTTTTTTTTTTGTTTTCCTTCAAAAATTTTCGGCCTTGCTCATATTCTTGCACATAAAATTTCAAGCGGTTAGAAATCGAATCTCAACATAATATTATGTAAATATAGCACAAAATCCGTAACCTTAGCTCGGATACCACTTGAAAGCGGACCGGTTACGGAGGCCGGAAACGCAACGGAAGCGAAAAATTAAATTTTAAGAGCAAAATTTCGGCCCCCACAAGAACATTGTGCAATATTTACAAAAATTAAACCATACATAGGAGGTTAAGAAGATATACCTATCAACTTAAAGAAGTTGATGAATGGCACCAACTTGATTGTAGAACAACCAAGCTCTTGAAAGGAATGAAGAGTCTACAAGCTTCCCTTCTTGCTCCTAAATCAAGCCCACCACTTAGCAAGGCAAATCCCCTCAAAAATTGCACTAGAAAATTTTTGAGGATTTTTCAAAGAGAAATTTGTCTCCAAAAATGAAGAACAAAAAGGAGAGAAAAATCTTGTGTGTGTTAGAACAAGAAAAATCGGCCAAGTGAGTGTGTTAGTGAGTGGGAGACTAGCCTAGGTAGTTGTGAAAGTTGTCTCTCAAAAGTTGCATGTCTTTGGAATTTTTTTATTAAAAAGTAATCAACAACCTTTCACCTCCCAAGCATGCAAACCCTAGCATGTCTCACATATATTATATGGTTTTTAACACATTAAAAACCATAGACTAAATTTTATTATCTCAAACACATTTGAGATTAATTAAATATTACTTGATTTTACTCAAGTCCCACTAGTTAAATAATTATTTAAATTAAGCTCTACTAGACTTAATATTATTTAATTAATCCAACACTTGAATTAATTTAATTATTTAGACTCTACTAGGTCCACTAGTAATTAATTAATTCAACACTTGAATTAATTTAATTTAGTCTCCAATAATGTTCATGAAAATCACAATTTTCAACTACATTATTTACTCGGCCAAATTTTAATCTTAGGAACACTTCCATAAATTAAAATTTGTATTTCTCTCTTAGAAGTCATACTTCTATTTTTCTTAACGCTTATAAACACATTTATAAGCCGTTCAACACATTGAACTATTTTACTTCTCTTCGGGATTTACTAAGCAAGTACTTGTGTGGCCCTCAATGGTTCATTGATACAACTAGCCGTGGGTTCACATCTCAATGTGATTCGGACTAAACATGTCCTTATTCGAGCATACCCCAATTGCTCCATTCTTACTTATCAACTCCTTGATAGTAAGAACGTCAGAACTCAAGTCTGATAGTACCCAACCAATCACGTTAAACGTCTAGCAGCATCGCTTACGTGATTCCCTAGGTATCACATGATAGTGCCTGCAAGAACCATTCAATTATGGTTAGCGTACAGTACGGTCCCTTCAACTCATATATCCCGACCGATTCGACAACTATTGGTCTATCGAGAGTTGTCAATGAATCGATACTATGTGTCATGTTGTGGTTGCATCGATGGTGTAATCTATGAAACCCCTTTCATAATTACCACCATACTCTGATCAGAGATTTCAACCCACATATACATGAAAAACACATAGGATATCCATACCCGTAGGTAAGCGGTGAATCCCCGACTACAATGCATCGACTCCTATATGTTTCGCCGTAACACCCAACCTTGCCACCTAATGACCCCATAAGAGTCGGTAAACAAGTCAAAGTGAAACGCTAGCACATAGAGTCTCAATGTTGTCCCGGGTCATAAGGACTAATTCTGTACAACCATAAACCAGGACTTTTCCACTCGATAAGTGAGAACCACTTGGAAAGTCCTTTTATGGAGGGTTGTTCAGTGCACTCTACAAGGAGCACCTATCTGCATGTTCGGACATCACAATGTCCCCTACCAATGAAACATGGTACTCACATCGCAGATACTAGTCTCTAACTCGAGCGGCCTTTATCCTTCTTAGTGGCGGCTGAATCGACTAGGAACGGTTTAGAATATACAGTATTCCAAATATGAGTTTCATGATACTCATCATATGAGCATCTCATATTCTTTCTACTATTTGTATATTCAAGGACTTTATCTATGCAACTAGCATGGGTATAAAGATAAAGATGCGCCAAATTAATAAATTGAAATATTATTAAAATAAAGATCGTTTATACAAAGAGTTTCATTGTGAACAGTCGGCCAACACTTGGCTCGACGTGCACCTACTCTAACATCTAGGTTGCATGGCATGCCTAGGACTATTGTTTCTGGTCGCGATGTTAAATTCTTGAGTTACTTTTCGAATAATTTATGGGCTTATCTTGGCACAAAATTGTTGTTTTCTACTACTTGTCATCCTCAAACGGATGGACAAACTGAAGTTGTCAATAGAACTTTGGGAACACTTTTGCGTGCTATTCTTACAAAAAACTTGGATTGACATTTCTATGGACTTTATTTTGGGTTGCCTAGGACTAAGAAGGGGAGGGATTTTATTTTTGTTGTTGTGGATAGATTCTCTAAGATGGCACATTTTATAGCTTGTCATAAAACCGATGATGCTTCAAACATTGCGGATTTGTTCTTTAGATAAGTCGTTAGGTTGCATGGCATGCCTAGGACTATTGTTTCTGGTCGCGATGTTAAATTCTTGAGTTATTTTGGAAGACTTTATGGGCTAAACTTGGCACAAAGTTGTTGTTTTCTACTACTTGTCATCCTCAAACGGATGGACAAACTGAAGTTGTCAATAGAACTTTGGGAACACTTTTGCGTGCTATTCTTAAAAGAACTTGGATTGACATTTCTATGGACTTTATTTTGGGGTTGCCTAGGACTAAGAAGGGGAGGGATTCTATTTTTGTTGTTGTGGATAGATTCTCTAAGATGGCACATTTTATAGCTTGTCATAAAACCGATGATGCTTCAAACATTGCGGATTTGTTCTTTAGAGAAGTCGTTAGGTTGCATGGCATGCCTAGGACTATTGTTTCTGGTCGCGATGTTAAATTCTTGAGTTACTTTTGGAAGACTTTATGGGCTAAACTTGGCACAAAATTGTTGTTTTCTACTACTTGTCATCCTCAAACGGATGGACAAACTGAAGTTGTCAATAGAACTTTGGGAACACTTTTGCGTGCTATTCTTAAAAAGAACTTGGATTGACATTTCTATGGACTTTATTTTGGGGTTGCCTAGGACTAAGAAGGGGAGGGATTCTATTTTTGTTGTTGTGGATAGATTCTCTAAGATGGCACATTTTATAGCTTGTCATAAAACCGATGATGCTTCAAACATTGCGGATTTGTTCTTTAGAGAAGTCGTTAGGTTGCATGGCATGCCTAGGACTATTGTTTCTGGTCGCGATGTTAAATTCTTGAGTTACTTTTGGAAGACTTTATGGGCTAAACTTGGCACAAAATTGTTGTTTTCTACTACTTGTCATCCTCAAACGGATGGACAAACTGAAGTTGTCAATAGAACTTTGGGAACACTTTTGCGTGCTATTCTTAAAAAGAACTTGGATTGACATTTCTATGGACTTTATTTTGGGGTTGCCTAGGACTAAGAAGGGAGGGATTCTATTTTTGTTGTTGTGGATAGATTCTCTAAGATGGCACATTTTATAGCTTGTCATAAAACCGATGATGCTTCAAACATTGCGGATTTGTTCTTTAGAGAAGTCGTTAGGTTGCATGGCATGCCTAGGACTATTGTTTCTGGTCGCGATGTTAAATTCTTGAGTTACTTTTGGAAGACTTTATGGGCTAAACTTGGCACAAAATTGTTGTTTTCTACTACTTGTCATCCTCAAACGGATGGACAAACTGAAGTTGTCAATAGAACTTTGGGAACACTTTTGCGTGCTATTCTTAAAAAGAACTTGGATTGACATTTCTATGGACTTTATTTTGGGGTTGCCTAGGACTAAGAAGGGGAGGGATTCTATTTTTGTTGTTGTGGATAGATTCTCTAAGATGGCACATTTTATAGCTTGTCATAAAACCGATGATGCTTCAAACATTGCGGATTTGTTCTTTAGAGAAGTCGTTAGGTTGCATGGCATGCCTAGGACTATTGTTTCTGGTCGCGATGTTAAATTCTTGAGTTACTTTTGGAAGACTTTATGGGCTAAACTTGGCACAAAATTGTTGTTTTCTACTACTTGTCATCCTCAAACGGATGGACAAACTGAAGTTGTCAATAGAACTTTGGGAACACTTTTGCGTGCTATTCTTAAAAAGAACTTGGATTGACATTTCTATGGACTTTATTTTGGGGTTGCCTAGGACTAAGAAGGGGAGGGATTCTATTTTTGTTGTTGTGGATAGATTCTCTAAGATGGCACATTTTATAGCTTGTCATAAAACCGATGATGCTTCAAACATTGCGGATTTGTTCTTTAGAGAAGTCGTTAGGTTGCATGGCATGCCTAGGACTATTGTTTCTGGTCGCGATGTTAAATTCTTGAGTTACTTTTGGAAGACTTTATGGGCTAAACTTGGCACAAAATTGTTGTTTTCTACTACTTGTCATCCTCAAACGGATGGACAAACTGAAGTTGTCAATAGAACTTTGGGAACACTTTTGCGTGCTATTCTTAAAAAGAACTTGGATTGACATTTCTATGGACTTTATTTTGGGGTTGCCTAGGACTAAGAAGGGGAGGGATTCTATTTTTGTTGTTGTGGATAGATTCTCTAAGATGGCACATTTTATAGCTTGTCATAAAACCGATGATGCTTCAAACATTGCGGATTTGTTCTTTAGAGAAGTCGTTAGGTTGCATGGCATGCCTAGGACTATTGTTTCTGGTCGCGATGTTAAATTCTTGAGTTACTTTTGGAAGACTTTATGGGCTAAACTTGGCACAAAATTGTTGTTTTCTACTACTTGTCATCCTCAAACGGATGGACAAACTGAAGTTGTCAATAGAACTTTGGGAACACTTTTGCGTGCTATTCTTAAAAAGAACTTGGATTGACATTTCTATGGACTTTATTTTGGGGTTGCCTAGGACTAAGAAGGGGAGGGATTCTATTTTTGTTGTTGTGGATAGATTCTCTAAGATGGCACATTTTATAGCTTGTCATAAAACCGATGATGCTTCAAACATTGCGGATTTGTTCTTTAGAGAAGTCGTTAGGTTGCATGGCATGCCTAGGACTATTGATTCTGGTCGCGATGTTAAATTCTTGAGTTACTTTTGGAAGACTTTATGGGCTAAACTTGGCACAAAATTGTTGTTTTCTACTACTTGTCATCCTCAAACGGATGGACAAACTGAAGTTGTCAATAGAACTTTGGGAACACTTTTGCGTGCTATTCTTAAAAAGAACTTGGATTGACATTTCTATGGACTTTATTTTGGGGTTGCCTAGGACTAAGAAGGGGAGGGATTCTATTTTTGTTGTTGTGGATAGATTCTCTAAGATGGCACATTTTATAGCTTGTCATAAAACCGATGATGCTTCAAACATTGCGGATTTGTTCTTTAGAGAAGTCGTTAGGTTGCATGGCATGCCTAGGACTATTGTTTCTGGTCGCGATGTTAAATTCTTGAGTTACTTTTGGAAGACTTTATGGGCTAAACTTGGCACAAAATTGTTGTTTTCTACTACTTGTCATCCTCAAACGGATGGACAAACTGAAGTTGTCAATAGAACTTTGGGAACACTTTTGCGTGCTATTCTTAAAAAGAACTTGGATTGACATTTCTATGGACTTTATTTTGGGGTTGCCTAGGACTAAGAAGGGGAGGGATTCTATTTTTGTTGTTGTGGATAGATTCTCTAAGATGGCACATTTTATAGCTTGTCATAAAACCGATGATGCTTCAAACATTGCGGATTTGTTCTTTAGAGAAGTCGTTAGGTTGCATGGCATGCCTAGGACTATTGTTTCTGGTCGCGATGTTAAATTCTTGAGTTACTTTTGAAAGACTTTATGGGCTAAACTTGGCACAAAATTGTTGTTTTCTACTACTTGTCATCCTCAAACGGATGGACAAACTGTAAGTTGTCAATAGAACTTTGGGAACACTTTTGCGTGCTATTCTTAAAAAGAACTTGGATTGACATTTCTATGGACTTTATTTTGGGGTTGCCTAGGACTAAGAAGGGGAGGGATTCTATTTTTGTTGTTGTGGATAGATTCTCTAAGATGGCACATTTTATAGCTTGTCATAAAACCGATGATGCTTCAAACATTGCGGATTTGTTCTTTAGAGAAGTCGCTAGGTTGCATGGCATGCCTAGGACTATTGTTTCTGGTCGCGATGTTAAATTCTTGAGTTACTTTTGGAAGACTTTATGGGCTAAACTTGGCACAAAATTGTTGTTTTCTACTACTTGTCATCCTCAAACGGATGGACAAACTGAAGTTGTCAATAGAACTTTGGGAACACTTTTGCGTGCTATTCTTAAAAAGAACTTGGATTGACATTTCTATGGACTTTATTTTGGGGTTGCCTAGGACTAAGAAGGGGAGGGATTCTATTTTTGTTGTTGTGGATAGATTCTCTAAGATGGCACATTTTATAGCTTGTCATAAAACCGATGATGCTTCAAACATTGCGGATTTGTTCTTTAGAGAAGTCGTTAGGTTGCATGGCATGCCTAGGACTATTGTTTCTGGTCGCGATGTTAAATTCTTGAGTTACTTTTGGAAGACTTTATGGGCTAAACTTGGCACAAAATTGTTGTTTTCTACTACTTGTCATCCTCAAACGGATGGACAAACTGAAGTTGTCAATAGAACTTTGGGAACACTTTTGCGTGCTATTCTTAAAAGAACTTGGATTGACATTTCTATGGACTTTATTTTGGGGTTGCCTAGGACTAAGAAGGGGAGGGATTCTATTTTTGTTGTTGTGGATAGATTCTCTAAGATGGCACATTTTATAGCTTGTCATAAAACCGATGATGCTTCAAACATTGCGGATTTGTTCTTTAGAGAAGTCGTTAGGTTGCATGGCATGCCTAGGACTATTGTTTCTGGTCGCGATGTTAAATTCTTGAGTTACTTTTGGAAGACTTTATGGGCTAAACTTGGCACAAAATTGTTGTTTTCTACTACTTGTCATCCTCAAACGGATGGACAAACTGAAGTTGTCAATAGAACTTTGGGAACACTTTTGCGTGCTATTCTTAAAAAGAACTTGGATTGACATTTCTATGGACTTTATTTTGGGGTTGCCTAGGACTAAGAAGGGGAGGGATTCTATTTTTGTTGTTGTGGATAGATTCTCTAAGATGGCACATTTTATAGCTTGTCATAAAACCGATGATGCTTCAAACATTGCGGATTTGTTCTTTAGAGAAGTCGTTAGGTTGCATGGCATGCCTAGGACTATTGTTTCTGGTCGCGATGTTAAATTCTTGAGTTACTTTTGGAAGACTTTATGGGCTAAACTTGGCACAAAATTGTTGTTTTCTACTACTTGTCATCCTCAAACGGATGGACAAACTGAAGTTGTCAATAGAACTTTGGGAACACTTTTGCGTGCTATTCTTAAAAAGAACTTGGATTGACATTTCTATGGACTTTATTTTGGGGTTGCCTAGGACTAAGAAGGGGAGGGATTCTATTTTTGTTGTTGTGGATAGATTCTCTAAGATGGCACATTTTATAGCTTGTCATAAAACCGATGATGCTTCAAACATTGCGGATTTGTTCTTTAGAGAAGTCGTTAGGTTGCATGGCATGCCTAGGACTATTGTTTCTGGTCGCGATGTTAAATTCTTGAGTTACTTTTGGAAGACTTTATGGGCTAAACTTGGCACAAAATTGTTGTTTTCTACTACTTGTCATCCTCAAACGGATGGACAAACTGAAGTTGTCAATAGAACTTTGGGAACACTTTTGCGTGTTATTCTTAAAAAGAACTTGGATTGACATTTCTATGGACTTTATTTTGGGGTTGCCTAGGACTAAGAAGGGGAGGGATTCTATTTTTGTTGTTGTGGATAGATTCTCTAAGATGGCACATTTTATAGCTTGTCATAAAACCGATGATGCTTCAAACATTGCGGATTTGTTCTTTAGAGAAGTCGTTAGGTTGCATGGCATGCCTAGGACTATTGTTTCTGGTCGCGATGTTAAATTCTTGAGTTACTTTGGAAAGACTTTATGGGCTAAACTTGGCACAAAATTGTTGTTTTCTACTACCTGTCATGCTCAAACGGATGGACAAACTGTAGTTGTCAATAGAACTTTGGGAACACTTTTGCGTGTTATTCTTAAAAAGAACTTGGATTGTACATTTCTATGGACTTTATTTTGGGGTTGTCCTAGGACTAAGAAGGGGAGGGATTCTATTTTTGTGTTGTGATAGATTCTCTAAGATGGCACATTTTATAGCTTGTCATAAAACCGATGATGCTTCAAACATTGCGGATTTGTTCTTTAGAGAAGTCGTTATGTTGCATGGCATGCCTAGGACAATTGTTTCTGGTCGCGATGTTAAATTCTTGAGTTACTTTTGGAAGACTTTATGGGCTAAACTTGGCACAAAATTGTTGTTTTCTACTACTTGTCATGCTCAAACGGATGGACAAACTGAAGTTGTCAATAGAACTTTGGGAACACTTTTGCGTGCTATTCTTAAAAAGAACTTGGATTGACATTTCTATGGACTTTATTTTGGGGTTGTCTAGGACTAAGAAGGGGAGGGATTCTATTTTTGTTGTTGTGGATAGATTCTCTAAGATGGCACATTTTATAGCTTGTCATAAAACCGATGATGCTTCAAACATTGCGGATTTGTTCTTTAGAGAAGTCGTTAGGTTGCATGGCATGCCTAGGACTATTGTTTCTGGTCGCGATGTTAAATTCTTGAGTTACTTTTGGAAGACTTTATGGGCTAAACTTGGCACAAAATTGTTGTTTTCTACTACTTGTCATGCTCAAACGGATGGACAAACTGAAGTTGTCAATAGAACTTTGGGAACACTTTTGCGTGCTATTCTTAAAAAGAACTTGGATTGACATTTCTATGGACTTTATTTTGGGGTTGCCTAGGACTAAGAAGGGGAGGGATTCTATTTTTGTTGTTGTGGATAGATTCTCTAAGATGGCACATTTTATAGCTTGTCATAAAACCGATGATGCTTCAAACATTGCGGATTTGTTCTTTAGAGAAGTCGTTAGGTTGCATGGCATGCCTAGGACTATTGTTTCTGGTCGCGATGTTAAATTCTTGAGTTACTTTTGGAAGACTTTATGGGCTAAACTTGGCACAAAATTGTTGTTTTCTACTACTTGTCATGCTCAAACGGATGGACAAACTGAAGTTGTCAATAGAACTTTGGGAACACTTTTGCGTGCTATTCTTAAAAAGAACTTGGATTGACATTTCTATGGACTTTATTTTGGGGTTGCCTAGGACTAAGAAGGGGAGGGATTCTATTTTTGTTGTTGTGGATAGATTCTCTAAGATGGCACATTTTATAGCTTGTCATAAAACCGATGATGCTTCAAACATTGCGGATTTGTTCTTTAGAGAAGTCGTTAGGTTGCATGGCATGCCTAGGACTATTGTTTCTGGTCGCGATGTTAAATTCTTGAGTTACTTTTGAAGACTTTATGGGCTAAACTTGGCACAAAATTGTTGTTTTCTACTACTTGTCATGCTCAAACGGATGGACAAACTGAAGTTGTCAATAGAACTTTGGGAACACTTTTGCGTGCTATTCTTAAAAAGAACTTGGATTGACATTTCTATGGACTTTATTTTGGGGTTGCCTAGGACTAAGAAGGGGAGGGATTCTATTTTTGTTGTTGTGGATAGATTCTCTAAGATGGCACATTTTATAGCTTGTCATAAAACCGATGATGCTTCAAACATTGCGGATTTGTTCTTTAGAGAAGTCGTTAGGTTGCATGGCATGCCTAGGACTATTGTTTCTGGTCGCGATGTTAAATTCTTGAGTTACTTTTGGAAGACTTTATGGGCTAAACTTGGCACAAAATTGTTGTTTTCTACTACTTGTCATGCTCAAACGGATGGACAAACTGAAGTTGTCAATAGAACTTTGGGAACACTTTTGCGTGCTATTCTTAAAAGAACTTGGATTGACATTTCTATGGACTTTATTTTGGGGTTGCCTAGGACTAAGAAGGGGAGGGATTCTATTTTTGTTGTTGTGGATAGATTCTCT
The DNA here is from genome assembly GCF_022965805.1 of Primulina eburnea. NCBI lineage: Eukaryota > Viridiplantae > Streptophyta > Magnoliopsida > Lamiales > Gesneriaceae > Primulina > Primulina eburnea. The sequence continues at coordinate 60,940 of NW_027330692.1, forward strand.
AAGATGGCACATTTTATAGCTTGTCATAAAACCGATGATGCTTCAAACATTGCGGATTTGTTCTTTAGAGAAGTCGTTAGGTTGCATGGCATGCCTAGGACAATTGATTCTGGTCGCGAGGTTAAATTCTTGAGTTACTTTTGGAATACTTTGTAATAGCCGACCCGTTGTACGGTACGATTTAAGTTTCGTTTGTATTTGGGATATTTGTTAGATGTTCCAAGTTGTAATTTTGGGGCTATAGATTGTTAGTTTATATTGTCTTGAGGTTGTTAGGTATGTTGGTGTGTTCGTTTCAGAGTTTCGGATCGATTTTAGTTGCATTGGAGGTGATCTTGGCCGTAACCTAAGTGCCACCCGCGGTAGTGGCAATGAGTGCACCCGCGGTCGACTGTTCCAGTTTTTGTGTTGGAGGGGTCGTAGCAAATCACCGCACCCGCGGTGAGACAGTGACCGCACCCGCGGTGTGAAGCGCACCCGCGGTGCTTGCAGTACCGCACACGAGGTGTCTGTGGTTCGGATTTTTGGTGGACTGCCGAAAGCTCAGCGCACCCGCGGCTTTTGTGTTGACGCACCCGCGGTGATGAACAGTAGAGTAGGTCGAGATTTATAGTACCGTTTTTGATGGATTTGACTCATTCTTTCCTGCTTTTCATTTCGAAATTCTCTCCATTTCAAGGGATTTCAGCATTTCTTTCCTGGTCCTATCTTGTCGCTTCAAGCCGTTGTTTGGAATTTCGACTT
>NW_027330693.1:0-6115 GCF_022965805.1 Primulina eburnea
GAATTCGGTATTCCATGGATATGGAAATGGCAGCCAGAATTTGGTTTACAGATGAAGGTATCCTTGTCTAGGAGAACTAGCTCTACAAAATTTTGGGATAAAATGTTACGAGAAGATCCAGTATCTGGAAAACTTCATGGTCATGACCCTTACTTCAAATGGAAGAAAAAATTTCTTCATATCAGAAAGATTTGTTGAATCAACAACAAAAAGAGAAAGATGCAATGAGTCCATTTAAAATTTTGACTCAAAAATATTCAGATATCTATTCTAAAGAGAAGATGGTAGAAATCTACATTGATGAGATGAAAAAAGATCTTTATAAGAATATGGGATCTCCGATTCAAAATCACAAATCAATTGAATCAGATAATCAATGGCTTCAAATTCCAGTAATACAATTCATACATCTAATGAAGATGCATGATGCCAGGATCCAGATGAGGATATTCCTCAATTATCTCAAATTGAGGATATATTTGAAAGTTTGAAGAAATCCCTCAAAGATAATACCAGAGATGATTAGAATCGTGAAAGTGGAATCTCACTATTCAAGAGTTGGTGGTATAAACACATCATCATGGCATATCATGACAAAAAGTGGGTGGCATATCACTATTTACTTTTGAATTTTGTAACCATGTTACTTTTGCTTTAATAAAGCATTACTATTTTTATTTTGGAGATGGAATCCGGGGCTTGATGTCCGGCTCTTCTATCTATATATAGTCAGTCTCTGTGTTCTTAGAAGGACACGGTTGAGTTTTGCTCCCCTCTCTACTCTCTCTTGAAGATAATAAAATTTGAAGTTTCTGCTTACAACCTTGTAAGTTTATTGCTTTTATTTTTGTGTTTTTGTTTTTAATTAAATATGTCAGTGATTAGCCTGAATGACAGGCTAAAGTATTCGTGCAAATTATTTTCCTTACTATGACATGATCTATATTTATTTGTTCTTGGAATCAGATTGATATAATAAAATTTATTAAATTTCTGGAATCTAATGTAATATAAGAATCTTTGGTTAGAACATAAGGTAAGAAGATGAACCAGGAAATGATTAACACAAGGTTCGAGTTTATCCGGGAAGATTAAATTCATGTTGTAGCCCTTCAGCCTGCTTAGCCGAGAAATGCGTTTAAGGCGTTTATGGGTGATTTTTTATGAATTTATGATTCTTTGGGCCCTCGATAAATCCGCTGTTGTTTAATTTCTCTGGTATATCTTTCGTAAATCCTTTTATGTTTCGTAAAATTCCAAACAAGAATCTTATATTCATTATTATTCTGGAGTTTAAATTTCTCCTTTTCTTAGCTCAATTTGAGTTGAAGATGGTATATAGGCTGGAAACCAATAACCTCCATGTGTGCGAAAGCCACTAAGGAAAAGTTTGGTAAAACAACGCCACGTATCAGATTCCTCTTTGATTCCAAGCCCCAGATGAGAATCATAAATTCATAAAAAATCACCCATAAACGCCTTAAACGCCATTTCTCGGCTAAGCAGGCTGAAGGGCTACAACATGAATTTAATCTTCCCGGATAACTCGAACCTTGTGTTAATCATTTCCTGGTTCATCTTCTTACCTTATGTTCTAACCAAGATTCTTATATTACATTAGATTCCAGAAATTTAAAAAATCTTTTATTATATCAATCTGATTCCAAGAACAAATAAATATAGATCATGTCATAGTAAGGAAATAATTTAGCACGAATACTTTAGCCTGTCATTCAGGCTAATCACTGAAATATTTAAATTAAAAACAAAAAAAACAAAAATAAAAGCAATAAACTTACAAGGTTGTAAGCAGAAACTTCAAACTTTTATTATCTTCAGAAGGGTTTTGTACAAGAGAGAGTAGAGAGGGGAGCAAACTCAACCGTGTCCTTCTAAGAACACAGACGACTGACTATATTAGATAGAAGAGCCGGACATCAAGCCCCGGATTCCATCTCCAAATAAAAATAGTAAGCTTTATTAAACAAAAGTAACATGGTTACAAAATTCAAAAAGTAAATAGTGATATGCCACCCACTTTTTGTCATGATATGCCATGATGATGTTATACCACCAACTCTTGAATAGTGAGATTCCACTTTCAACGATTCTTAATCATCTCTGGTATTATCTTTGAGGGATTTCTTCAAACTTTCAAATATAATCCTCAATTTGAGATAATTGAGGAATATCCCATCTGATCCTGGCATGCATGCATCTTCATAGATGTATGATTGATTCTTACTGGAATTTGACGCCAGATTTACTGATTCAATTGATTTGTCTGATTTTGATCGGAGCATCCCATATTTCTTATAAGATCTTTTTTCATCTCATCAATGTAGATTTCTACCATCTTCTCTTTAGAATAGATATCTGAATATTTTGAGTCAAAATTTTAATGGACTCATTGCATCTTTCTCTTTTTGTTGTTGATTCAACAAATCTTCTGATATGAAGAAATTTTTTCTTCCATTTGAAGTAAGGTGTCATGACCATGAAGTTTTCCAGATACTGGATCTTCTCGTAACATTTTATCCCAAATTTTGTAGAGCTAGTTCTCCATAGACAAGGGATACCTTCATCTGTATAACCAAATTCTGGCTGCCATTTCCATATCCATGGAATACCGAATTCCATGAAGAATAGACATAAAGTCTTTCCATCAATCCAATGCTCGGAAAACTTTTTGTAATAATTGGTGCAACATTCAACCAAGTATCAAATGGTTTATAAAAACCTCTGGCAAAATCTTTGCTGATGGACCAATATTTTCCACCAAATAAAAACCAATTTGGGATAGGATAATGGAAAACTTTTCACAAATCTTAAGAAACCATGTATGTTTCCTTTTTCATTTCATATAATAAAGTTTTATTAAAACTTTCAATATATCCCGAAATTAAATTTAAAACTGGTTTTATGATTTTCTGAGTAAAATTCTTTTTCTGCTTACACCTTGTAAGTTTATTGCTTTTATGTTTTGTTTTTTTTTTTGTTTTTAATTTCAATATTTCAGTGATTAGCCTGAATGACAGGCTAAAGTATTCGTGCTAAATTATTTTCCTTACTATGACATGATCTATATTTATTGTTCTTGGAATCAGATTGATATAAAAAGATTTATTAAATTTCTGGAATCTAATGTAATATAAGAATCTTTGGTTAGAACATAAGGTAAGAAGATGAACCAGGAAATGATTAACACAAGGTTCGAGTTATCCGGGAAGATTAAATTCATGTTAGCCCTTCAGCCTGCTTAGCCGAGAATGGCGTTTAAGGCGTTTATGGGTGATTTTTTATGAATTTATGATTCTTTGGGCCCTCGATAAATCCTCTGTTGTTTAATTTCTCTGGTATATCTTTCGTAAATCCTTTTATGTTTCGTAAAATTCCAAACAAGAATCTTATATTCATTATTATTCTGGAGTTTAAATTTCTCCTTTTCTTAGCTCAATTTGAGTTGAAGATGGTATATAGGCTGGAAACCAATAACCTCCATGTGTGCGAAAGCCACTAAGGAAAAGTTTGGTAAAACAACGCCACGTATCAGATTCCTCTTTCTTGTTCAGAGTGTTTATTAACATAGAAAGCAGTACATGACCAAGGAGATTGAGAAGGTTTTATTAAACCTTTGTCTAACAAAGAATGAATTTCATTTACATAATTCTAAATATTCAGAATTCATTTGACAAGGACGAGCCTTGGTTGGAATATTTTTTTCAAAATTCTCTTCATATGGTAAGAGATAATATGCTTCTTACGATTCCAAAAAGCATTTGGTAAATCATTACATATTTCTAAAGAAAATTTATTATAAATAATTTTTATTTTTTCCTGTAATTTAGGATTCTGTAATTTTTCATCAATTGTAAGAAATTTTATTTCTTCTTTTAAAGAGTTTATTTGAAAGGTTTTTCTTTCAATCTGTTCTTGTAGTTCATTTAAAATTCTATGAACAGGTTTAGTTATAAACTGAAAAGAAATAGGATTACCTTGATAAGTTCCTATTATACCTGTTTCATCAACATGAGTTAAAGGATAAATTTGATAAATAAAAGGAAGACCAAGTATTAGTTGGCTTGAAATATCTTTTGCTAATAAAAAACTGGTTTGAATACAGTTTTTATCTTTGCAAATATAAGCTTTAGGTAATTTATAATTTATTTCTAAAGGTTCTCCTCCTGCATGAGAAGAGAATGAGTAGTTTTATGAAAATATTTTGTAGGAATTAATCCTTCTTATAACGTTTAAATCTGCACCACTATCTATCATAGCAATGAAATTCTTTTTATAAGAATTATCAATTAATAAAGTAATATTAGTATACCATTTTTGAGATATTATCATACTCAAAACAGATAAATGTTTCTGATTATTATCAGGAAATGAAATATCTTGAATATTTTCAAAACTTTCAGAAATTGAATTATTATGATTTTCAATGACTGAAATACGATAATTTAAACTATTATTATTATCATGTAAAAATTTTATTTGTTGTTTAAGATTATCAATCTCTTTAACTAAATCCTGTATAGTAACTGGATTTTGTTGACTATTTTTTTCTGTAAAGATTTTAACTTCTTTCATAGAATATGCTTGTTCTTGTTTAACAAGAATATTATTTTCATTATTACTTGTTGAAGCAGTATTTCCATTTGATCTATAATAGTAGATTTTAATATTGGATCCTTAATCATTTAAGGAATTCTAGAAATATTGTTAGTTAAAACATTAATATTTAAATCTTGAAATTGAGACATAAGTTTATAAAACTCATCATTTTTATTATTATCCTCTATAGGATTTATACAATATTTTCCTTGATACAATTATTGCATTCTTCTTCTAAATCAGAAATATCTGATTCATTATCAGATTTCTTTCTTCTGAATTATAGGATTCTGAAGAATTCTCAGTTTCACTATCAGAATTATTATTGAATCCATTATTATTTTAAATAATGTTTCTTTTAGATTATCATCTATATCTAAATTATTAATTTTGTTTTTAGCCCAACATTGATTAGCATAATGTCCTGGCTTTTTACATTTTCTACAAATTATTAATTTATTTTTATATTTATCTTTTTTCCTATCAGCTTTAGCTGATTCACGAATTTCTTTTCTTTTCTTTTTTCTTTCTTTTTGTCTTTCAGACAAATGTCTTTTCTTATAAATTTTTCATCCTTATCTTTAATTTTCTTCTTACCTTTATTAGGTAAGTCCATACCAAATTGATCACAAAATTTACCTAATTGTTTTTTCTCTAGTAAATTCTGTCTTAATTTGATTATTTAATTTTAATTCATTACAGAGAGCTAAACCCTCTTGAATACAAGTATTAATCAAATTACCATAAGTATAATTATCATAGGATATTTATATCATCCTTTCTTAAACTTTTCTAACTCTTCAGCAAATAAGAAAGGTAAGCCATCTATGAATTTAGCTTTCCACAAACTATTATTACAGTCTGGAATTCATAAATTCGAGATAAGAAAGTATCTTTATACCATCTAAAATCAGTAAGTGTTTTACATTTTAGATTACTTAATAAAGTTCTAATTTGTTCACTATTTATCAGTGAATTTACCTGTAAATGTTCAATCATAGTAGTATCAATGTATACTACATTTTCTAATTGAATATTATTTTCCATTTTTATGGAATTAAAGATTTCATCTTTTTGAGAATAATTTAAATAATTATCCCACCAACCTTTAAGTTGGCCAGTAAATCCTGCTGTTATCATTTTAGCAATATTCTTATCAGTATTACCTGATGATTTACACACAGTACTATACATTAGCATTCTGTGAGCAGTATTATAAATTTGCCTATCACTATAACCATCAATATTCCATTCATAAATATTTTTCCCATTATAACTATTAGAATAAATATATTCATTTTCTTCAATGAGAACATCCATGGGAGTAGGTTTATTATAGTAATATTTGGATGTAGTGGGTCTATCAGCCCATTTGATTTTATTAATTCATCTTCAGAATGATTTATTTTTTCTAATTCCTCAAATTCTTCATTAAGAGTGTTTAAATTAAGATTTCTAAATTTTTCTTCTAATAATTTTTCTATATCAGAAACAGAAG
>NW_027330694.1:0-208 GCF_022965805.1 Primulina eburnea
TACAGCACACTGCCCTTGGCTTCGTCTTTCAGTCTCCATTTCTGTAACTGCTCATCTGAAGACTGACCTGCTCGGATTCGGTCTAGCAAACCAGATTTGACTGTCAGATTAGACAGCCTAGGAGCCTTGCCATCACGATAAATCTCTAGCCCAAACTTCTGAATCTCCGACTGTAGTGGTCTCTGAGCTGTCAACTGAGCTATCACTG